>NC_141874.1:651396866-651549116 GCF_056163025.1 Triticum urartu | reverse complement strand
TAGGGTGGCCAACGTTTTCTTTTTAGGCATGGAAATTTATATTGGTGTGATGATGGAAAATTTAATTTGCAAGCTCGACAATTTAAAAAAAAAATACTAGTAAACTAATACGAATTTATCATGCTCGCCAACTAAACTGGCCATCCTCAAACAATATAATTTATCATGAAAAACATTTAATTTGTAATGGTAAAAAATCTGAGGCCGCTGATCCCCTTATTTGGGCCTCCCACGGACTGGAGAAACCAGAGTAGCCCTCAACTCTGGAGTTATTTACCTGCCTCCTCCCCCGCAATTTTTTTTTACCTGCCTCCTGTCATCAAACAAAATTGCCTAAAAAAAATAAAACAAAAGGGTTTCGCCGCCGCTGGAGCTCGAGCCACATCGCCGCCATTGAAAATCGGCCCCTCCTCGTCGCCTGTGGAGGCTCGTCCTTCCTTCCACGAGCCGGCCCAGCTTCACGGCGCCTGACCCGCCTCGTACGTCCGCCGGCTGTACAAGATCCCGCCGTTGAACCGAAGCCCGCGAGACGAGCAGCCAAGGCACCCAAGCTGACGCTGGCCAGCCTCTTGTGCTGCCCAAAAGGAAGGTAAGTTGCCTTCTTGTACTATCTTTAGATCTGCACGATTTTGGTGGAGGAAATAGAATAATTTGAAATGGACTGGAGTTGTGCAATGGATTAACTACTTTGATTCAAGTTTTCGTCTTCCTGCGGCTGGATTGGATTACGATTTTTTTTTTACGCGTATCGGGTTACGAAATTCAAAGAAAATATTGGAAAGGTTGCATAAAATCTATTAGATAAATATAATGTTCTATGCTGTCTGTATAGATGGTGACTATTAGACGGCCAATTGAAGTCATACTAGATCCTTTAAACGGGTTTGAACAAAGGTTGTATACTTGAACACCAAAATTGTACACACCTAATCAAGAAGTTGACCCGCTGAAGTAAAGTTTCCAATTAGATGGTCGCATGTAATCTGCTCCATTGCCCCCCACCAGCCTTTTTCTGTTACAAACCCTCCCTACATGTTTGCATTGTCTCTTCTAGACAGACAAGAGGAAATCTTTAAAATGAGGAAGCGTATCATTTGTGTGGCTGCATATACGGCTTCTATGGTGCTTTGGCTGGTCTAGGTTAAGTAGTACAAGAGAACATGTTACATCTTGTCCAATGTAATTTAAGGCCTAGGTCTGACTACCTTAATCCCAGTGCACTACAACCTGCGCCAAAAAAGATGGGGTATAAGTGAGCTCCGTTCTTCAGTTGTGATTGTGGTAAACCCTACATGTATGTTTTGGGGGAGCAAAATACAGTTGGACATCAGGTGTAACAATGCAAACGCCTTTTCATGTCAGCACTCCATGCTATAGTTGGTAGCTGGTAATTGAGCTAAGAAATGATGCTATTCGGCCAGCTTCTTTCGGGCCCCCAACCAAAAAATTATCATTGTTGGTGTCTCAAGCAACCCTAACATAAGGCCATTATTAGCGTTCCTGATTAGTTTCTCGGCTATAGTTTTATATTGTTGCTTCACTACTTATGACCCCACATTTTGCCCTATTGTTTTACTTTCTAAAAGAAAGTTCTGCTCCAGTCTTGAAAAAGATGCGGAACGCTAAGAGAGGTGGTGATCATCTCACTAGAAGCTTTCCTAAGAGTAGAAAAGCTTCCAAGAATGAATCATTGGTCTCAGGTATGCTAGATCTTCCTCTTTTGTGCTACGTCTCCCCCCCCCCCCCCCCACCCACACACACGCACACATTTTCAGAGCTTTATTTGATTATTCACAGTTGCCTTAATGTTTTATTTCCTTCAACTAGGTCGCTTCCTTGGGGACTGTGATCAAGGTGTTCGGTCCAGGCTCAGTGATGGGCTAATATCATATTTGTCTAGAAGTGTCGCCTCTATTACTTTGTGCAATGGTGATTATGTGTGCTTAGTATTCTTAGTTTTCCAACAAAATATATTGAAACACAACCAGATATAAATGATTTAAATTGCGATCTTCTGTAGGAGACACAGTCTTATTTTCATGCTCGGGCATAGCTATGGAACGCCAGGGGCGCCACCTTACAAGGTTTCTGACTTCTGCAAGTTTGGTTAGAGCTCTCAATGGTACGAATAAAGACCATGATGACTTGAAGGTTGGCGCTAACAATCATCCTTTACTGATTTGCTTACTTCTGATAATTGTGTGCTTATTTCTTGCCTTACCTTTTTCTAGATTGAAGTGCGCCATGAAGGCAATGAAGTTTATATGGGGTGGATGGCTGAATTTGATTTAGATCGCAACTTTGCTGTTGTCAATGTCCATGCGTTCCTTGAAAATGTTCAGGTTGGATCTTTCCAACCTGCACTAGAAATTCTGCCCCATGGTGAGCTATTAATAGTTATAGGGCGTGGTGTCTCTGGTGAAATAATGACCAAGAATGTGGAATTTAATGGTGATTCAAGGGTATCCGAGGATGATGAAGATCTTGATTGTAAAATCTCAGAGGTACACTTGCATGACGATATGCGCATTTTATTTATGCATGGAGGCAATAAGAAGGGATTTATGAGAGAAGTATATTTTTCGTCCCTTAACTCTTTCAAGAGTATAGAAATGGTCCCTCAACTAGAAAACCAGCAAAATTTGGTCCCTTCACTATTCAAACCGGATAAATTTAGTCCCTCATACCGCTTTGACTTTTTTTTTTCTGACGTGGAGTGGTTTTGACTAAAACTAGATACATCCTATAGGCTGGGCCGTCACATCAGCGTGTACAAATGTGCAGGGTCCCACATGTCAGCCTCAGGAAGAAAGAATAATAGCTTAAAATAAAATGTATGCCACATGTTTCGAACTTAATACCGGAAGCAGGCCAGATCAGTAGGTAACCACCATACCACGGATACTATGTAGTATTACACAGACAAGTATAAAATCTTTTGTAGTTTTGCATATATTAAGAATGTTCGCTGTACAATGATATTAACTCATTTAAAAGTGATTTATTTTTTTCAGTTTCAGTCCTCTGCACATATATTTTTTTCTGTACTCATGTGCACAATGAAGTAGCTATATTTTCTGCGTGTCTTTTATTTTTTTACACCACATACTGTTCAAATTTTGACCACTAACAGGCTGGTCCCACAGTTCCAAACAACAACCAGTCCACGTCAGCAAATAATCAACCAAAGTGGTATGAGGGACTAAACTTATCCGGTTTTAAAAATTGAGGGACTACAGTTTGCTGGTTTTGGAGTTGAGGAATCATTTCTATACTTTCGAAAAAATTGAGGGACAAAAAATATACTTATCCCCAATAAGAATGGTTTTTTATTTTTTATTTAACTGTTTTTCTATACAACTTCATTTTGTTCAAATTTAACCCTTCTTGCCTGTCACCTTTGTTGTGTTATTAGGCTTGGGACGGTGGGCCACTTCTTTCTGTTGATGGGAAGGTTGTTGGCATGAACCTTTTTCTGACTACTAGAAAAGCCGTTTTCCTACCATGGGGCACAATTCTCAAGCATCTGGAGCATTACTGGACATCTCAGCAAAAGAAGACTGATCTTGCACGGTCAAAAACTTCGAAGGTTTACAGGTATGTCTATCGATGTATGTCCTTGTGTTCACCGGCTGTATTCTACGTTAGCTCTTCTCATAAAAGAGATAATAAGGCAAGCCTTTTTGCGTGCTAGACAACATATGCATGCAATAATCTGGATCATTCGCTGTTGTTCCTTAGCCTATTTGTCATCTAAGCTTTGCAGTTTACAATGTTTACTTTTAATATTAACTTGTTTCTTGGCCAGCTCAACCAAAATATTTGCCAACCTTTGGCATATATGATGTATCACAGATTCACAATTGTCTTGTACTAAGATTAGTCATATTTCTTGTGCCAATGTTGAAAGCTTTATGTTTTATTGGAATGTGCATTATGATCATGTCATTTTTCATACGACTTGGGGTCCTATATCTATCTTATTCCTTGCCTATGATTCTACCCATGTAGGTTTTGGGACCATTTTGCGTATTAATGCACTGGTCTGGTCCATTTTACATTTTGGTTAGTAATCAACTAGTCATTTTTATGTCCGGCAGGTTTGCAGTAAGACCCACATGTGTGAAATCTAACAGCCATCCAGAAGGTGAGCACACAGGCACTCCTCGGGACTGCTCAACATTGTGGTATTCTGCAAATTGTTGCAGTTTGTAATGGCATTTATTTAGAAGCTGCAAATCTAGTGTTTACATTTGTATTATTGTATATCAACTAGTCTAGCCTTTTCACTTGTACCCTTATATTGTTAGATCTTATCCATTAGTATTATGTACACTACATTCTTGGGTATGTTCATCCATGCTTCTAATAACGTTAGCTGTTGCTCAGGTTGTTATCATGATTTAATTATTGTTACATGCTAATCATGTGGAGAACTTATGTGAATTTATTTTTCATATATACTATTAGTATATGTTAGTGCTGACAACTTGATCTTGTTGCAGCAGTACATGGAGATTTACTCAACCAGGAGCAGTTAGATCTAGACTCCATGGGTTACCCTAAGTTACCATCCTCCATGTTAGGAGGTGTGTCAGTGCTTCTAAATTTGCTGACCTTTTACAGCAACCATGTACCACTAACAACTATTCTACAATGTATATTTCTCCAGCTGGCATGATTTTAGTTGATACTTTTGAAGAGACTTTTGGCGACATACATGGTGAAGGTGTCTGGAGAAAATTTAGTAAAAGTGCTTCTAACATAAATCGCAATGTTGTTGCACTGGCTTCATTTAATGGTGATTTTACAGAATTGTGCCATTTACTATTTCATCTCTGTTTTGATTACAACTAGCTAATAGCCAGAATCATGGTATGCAGGAGAAAAGAGGTATTTTGCATGCACGGGTTTTTTTATTGAATGGAATGGATCTACGGTAATTTTGACATCAGCAAGCTTGGTTAGAAATTCTGGTGATGAGAACAAGATTGTTGAAAACTTGAGGGTTGGCGCTCCTTGTTCTGTGGCCGCTGTTCTTTTAAGGTGATGCTTAAGTCTCATCACTGTATTATTTGCAGATTGAAGTGTTGCTTAACAACCAATATAGAGAAGGGACATTACTACATTATAGTCTACATTACAACGTTGCTCTAGTCAGTGTGAAGGATTACCCTGCTCTTCGTCCATCAAATACTCTGCTTCGTTGGAAAAAGGATTTTAAAGTAGTAGCTGTAGGGCGTTGCTTCAAATCAGGCATGTTAATGGCTACTAGCGGGGATATGGTTTCCTGGACATGCACACTCGATCGCGATTTCCTCGTAACTTCCATGTGTAAAATCACTAAGGCAATCCTGTATTTTTTTATTCCTATTTTTTCGTGGTGATAATAAATACTCCTCTGTTTTTTTACAAGGCATATTTTGATTGTCCAAAAGCGAGGTTTGACTGTAAATGCCCCTTATTTTGTTGGCAGTTAACATGGTCATGAGAAAGTACTTTGGAATATGAATCAATTTTTTTGTCAAAACCTAGATATTACTGGATTAATCCGTGGTCAAAGCTTGAATTTGGACAGACAAAATATGCCTTGTATTTCTGGAAAAGGGAAGTATAGTTGCGTAGGAACGAGTGGGCTAGCAATATATATTTGGAAAACAAAAATCACAGCTTGTTCATGTCAACTTGCTAGGCTGGGATTGGAGGCCCTCTTGTTAGTCTTGATGGGGATGTTATTGGCATGAACTTCTATGATAAGAGAATAGGGACCCCTTTCCTGTTATTGGTGGACATTTACAAAATTCTAGCATCGTTTGAGACAAAAAGGTATTCAAGTACATATCACATAAGTTCTTTTCTAAATATTTTAAGAAGCTTGCTGAAGCATAATCTTATTATTGCTATGTTTGACAGTTAACTTGGTGAAGTTGGCAATGATAGTGATCCCTCTGGAGCGCTTTTCTGGAAAATGGATGAAGATAACAAAACTAAGTTAAACAGGTTGGTATTCTGATGCATATTAAGCTGGGGTTAAGTTTTGGACAAATTATTTCATTGAATTGAACTGCAGGTGGCCTGTGCCCATGCCTCGCTGGCGCAATCCTGACTATGTGGATGAGGATAAATCTGATGATGATGATGAGGTCTTTGATCACAAATCTGGCCGCGCGCCGCCTATGGACGGTTACTTCAAGGGAAAGAAACTCATGCTCTTTAGATGCAGTCACGCCCTTGATTGGTCACACAATCTCCATATTATTGCTTGTTTTGGATGGCAGAAGTAACATGTGGCTTGTTGAAGTCTTATTTGTTAGGAAGAGGTAGATGCCGATGTGTTCTCCCCCGGGATATATCAGGGAGGAACCAAGGCCATAGGGGATGTTTTTTTCAGATCATGTAAGAGAGAACACTCACGCACAACCACATTAGGAATATCATGCAGGACTTACAGTGTTACACCTTCTCGGTGGTTCGAACCTCGATAAACAAAGTCTTAATCCTTGTTGCGATTTCATAGTGTTATAACCCTTAGTCGAATATCTCAAATTTGTCTGAGAGATCTTCACTCGTCAACAATTGGCGCAAGTAGGGGTCATGGCTTCGTATCTCCTTCAACCCGTCTTCATCACCATGCCCACGAGCGCAACGCGGCAACGGGTTTCTCTTGGCATGACTGTTAAACACTTTAGATATTGTACAGGGAGTTGGTTAATATCTCTTATCCCTTCGTAGTCATTATCTCGTGTAACAACTTGTATCTATTTGATGTATCCCGGTGCGCCCGTTGTGCCCTAGTGGCCGAGTATATATATACATCCTGAGGCCACCCTTTGGGTTGTGCCGATCCAATTCTTCTTCTCTCTAGTTTCACATGGTATCAGGCCATCTCGCGTAATTGCTCGATGGGTTCCCCTTCCGCCGGCGCCATGACTTCCTCTGCTATGACCTCGCTGTCTCTGCCGGCCTCTCTCTCGGCGCCATCCACCTCCTCTGGCCCTCCTTCCGCTAGCCTCATTACAGCGCCATCTCCAACGTCACAGGCTATGTTGATGGCACCTCTCCTACACCTCCTCGGCTGCTTCCACCTGATGACAAGGGGGAACGAGCGGTCAATCCTGAATATGCGACTTGGTACCGGCAGGACCAGATCGTTCTTAGCTACCTACTTGCATCTCTCACCGACGACGTGCTCATGCAGGTCATCAGCTTTGACACTTCTCGTGCTATCTGGGCACATCTTGAGGAGATGTATTCTGCTCATTGCCGCGCTAGTGTTGTCCAGATCAAACTTGATATGGCAAATTTCCGCAAGGGCAATCTCTCTATGGTGGATTACTTCGCTAAGATTCGCTCCTTCGCTGATCAACTCGCGGCGGCCGGTCGCCCCATGCGGGACGACGACATCATCACCGCTGTCATCACCAGGCTCGAGAGCGACTATGAGCCTCTCATCACCGCTGTCACAACTCGGATTGATGAGATGACTCTTGGGGAGCTCTACTCGCACGCACTCTCCTTTGAGCATCGTCGCGAGTACCATGCTGCGCGCCTTCATCTCCAAGCTGGCGGCTCCTCTGTCAACTACATCACCTGCGACAAGCCCGACAACACCAACAACACTCGCGGCGGCAAGGGCAACTACCGTGGCAAGGGCCGCGGTAATCAAGGCGATCGCGGTGACTACAACAACAACAACCGCATGGGCAACCGCGGTGACTGCGGCGGCAATCGCCAGCAGGGGACTACGGCGGCAACCGCGGCGGTGGTGACCACGGTGACTACGGGGGTGGTAATGAGACCCGTGTCCAATGCTAACTCTGCCGTGGCCCTGGGCACTATGCCTGGGAGTGTGGCCAATGCTTCAACCGCGCGTTTTAACCTCAACACTCCAAGATGGCGGGGCTTGCTGCTGCGTCACCTCCTTCCATCCTTGGTGATCCTGCGTGGTTCACGGACATGGGGGCCACCGACCATATCACTTCTGATCTGGATCGGCTCACCGTAAGGGAGAAATACCCTGGGAGAGACCGCATCCACACGGCTGTTGGCTCAGGTTTGCACATAGCTCATCGTGGTCATGCGATCCTTCCCACCCCTTCTGCCAATCTTCGACTTCGCAATATCCTTCATGTCCCTAATGCTGATAAAAACCTTCTTTCTGTTAATCGTCTTAATGTTGATAATCATGCTTATCTAAAATACTATCCTACTCATTTTCTCATGAAGGATCTGACCAGCAAGAGGGTTCTTCTTCAAGGCAGATGTGAAAACGGGCTCTATCCTATCCGGCCGATGAAGTCCCATGCCTTGTCCTCCGTTCGGCTCTCTGCTGAAGACTGGCATGCCCGGTTTGGCCATCCGGTGTCTCAAGTCATCCAGCATATCTTGGCGTCCAATAAACTAGCGTCCTCGAGTCGGTCTCTGACCAATGTTTGTCATGCATGTCAGCAAGGCAAAGCACATCAGCTTCCCTTTCCTAGATCGTCGAGTGTTTCCTCTTTTCCTTTGGAACTAGTATTCTCATATGTGTGGGGACCTGCTAAGACTTCATCTAGCGGGTTCCAGTATTATGTTTCGTTCATTGATGATTATAGCAAATTTGTTTGGATTTATCTTCTCAAACGAAAATGTGATGTGTTTGACGTTTTTCGTGATTTTCTCGCTCATGTTGAACGACTCCTCTCTTGTAAAATTTTGTGTGTCCAGTCGGACTGGGCGGAGAGTACGAAAAGCTTAGCAACACTTTTTTCTGTCAACTTGGTATTACTCATCATGTTTCCTGTCCACACACACATAAGAAGAACGGTTCCGCTGAAAGAAAACACCGCCACATTGTTGACATGGGGCTTTCTCTCTTATCTCATGCGTCTATGCCTCTACGTTTCTGGGATGAGGCATATCTCTCTGCGTGCTATCTCATCAATAGGTTACCTAGTCGTGTCAGTGATAACCTTAGTCCCATGAAAAAATTGTTCCAACAAAAACCTGACTATGTCTCTCTTCGGACGTTTGGATGTGCATGTTGGCCTAACTTGCGTCCCTACAATATTCACAAACTCGCTTTCCGATCTCAACAATGTGTATTTTTAGGGTATAGCATTCGGCACAAAGGATACAAATGCCTTCATGTGCCCACCTCTCGCATCTACATATCACGTGATGTTGTGTTTCACGAAAAAGTTTTTCCCTTTGCCGATACCCAAACCTCGCCTGCACCTCCCAGTGTCTCAGAACACGCCATACTTCTATTACCGCATGATCACATGAATTATGGCACATCTGGTTTGGATGCTAATCTGGATGCAGGTACTCCTCTGGCGTAGAAAATCCCTCCCGCAGCAGCTCCGGGATCCCATGCAGATTCTGGCGTGGATCCTGGTGTGGATCCTCCCTCGGATCACGCGCCGGCCCATGATTGCGCGTCGCCCAAAACAGTGGGAATCGACAACCACGGGTCTGCATCTCCACGCGGCCACCTGTCGGGCACGGATGGGCCTGTTCCCTCCACTCCCGCCTATGCCATGCATGGGGCGCGCCTCCCCTCGCCTGTGGTGGGACCCGTCCCTCCGCTGTCTCCCACCGTACCCGACACGCCTGGGGCCCCGGTCCATGTGGCGCTTGTTGGGTCGACGGGCCCGGACTCTAACACGGCGCGGCCCGCTGGTGCCGCGGCCCCAGATCCTAGCATGACACGGCCGGTTGGCGCTGACGGCCCGCGCACCGATGCTGCCTTGTCTCTGCATGCGCGGCAGCCCGTGGCCGGCTCCAGCAGTGGATCCGAGGCGACAGCGGCTGCTGCCGCATCTGCCTCTGCCGCCATTGGATCTTCTGCGGCCCCCGAATCTTCTGCACCACCTGTTCACGCTATGGTCACCCGGACTCGTGATCACACTCGTCATGCTAAGCATCGCACCGATGGAACGATCACATATGATCCGTCAAGCGTGTGTTTCTTGCTCTCCGTGAACCTGCAAATCATCATGAAGCTTTTCAGTCCCCTGCATGGTGTGCGGCAATGCAGGCAGAACTTGATGCTCTTCACCAAAATGGTACATGGACGCTTGTTCCTCCACCACGGCGTGTCAACATTATTTACTGTAAGTGGGTCTACAAGATCAAGCACAAGGCTGATGGTTCTGTTGAACGTCTCAAGGCTCATCTTGTTGCCAAGGGGTTCAAGCAAAGGTATGGGTTGGACTATGATGATACTTTCAGCCCAGTGGTCAAACCCGTCACTATACGTCTCGTTCTTTCCATTGTTGGTTCACGTGGTTGGTGTTTGCGACAGTTGGATGTCCAAAATGATTTTCTTCATGGCATTCTTCAGGAGGATGTCTACATGCGTCAGCCTCCTTGGTGTGAGGATCCTTCTGCCCCCCGATACTAGTGTAAGCTCAACAAGGCTCTCTATGGTCTCAAACAGGCCCCTCGTGCGTGGTACTCTCGGTTAAGCTCTAAACTTCAGCAACTTTGTTTTTGGCATCTAAGGCTTATACATCACTCTTTGTTTTCAACTATGGCGGTGTCACTATTTTCATGCTTGTCTATGTTGATGATATCATCGTGGCCAGCTCATCTTCATCTGCCACAACCAAGTTACTCGCTAATCTTCAAGCCTTGTTTTCTCTCAAGGATCTTGGCCCCTTGCATTATTTCCTTGGAGTTCAGGTGACGTCCTCGCCAGGGGGCATTGTTCTGTCTCAACAGAAATATATTGGCGACATACTTCACCGTGCAAACATGGAAAACTGTAAGGTATCAATCACGCCCATGTCTTCAAGTGAAAAGATCAGCAAGGACAGTGGATCGCCTCTTGGACAGGATGACATCACTAAATACTGGAGTCTGGTTGGGGCGCTTCAGTACTTGACACTCACGAGACCGGATATCTCTTTTGTAGTCAATCGAGTTTGTCAGTTCTTACACACACCAACCATCGTGCATTTTTTAGCTGCCAAACTCATTCTGCGGTATTCGAAGCACACACGTGATATGGGCCTCTTCATACGGAGATCACCCTCGTTGTTGCTGAGCTGCTTCTCGGATGCGGATTGGGCTGGCTGCAGTGATGATCGAAGATCCACAGGTGGTTTTACGGTATTTGTTGGACCCAATCTTGTGTCTTGGAGCTCAAGAAAGCAAGCCATAGTCTCACGTTCGAGTACTGAGTCTGAATACAAGGCACTAGCAAATGGAACAGCTGAAGTAATCTGGATACAATCTGTTCTTGGTGAGCTTGGAGTCTTTATGTCTCGACCTCCAGTTCTGTGGTGTGACAATCTGGGTGCTACCTATTTGTCTGCCAACCCAGTATTTCATGCCAGAACGGAACAAATAGAGGTGGATTTTCACTTTGTACGTGAAAGGGTCGCGACTAAAGCACTTGATGTAAGGTTCATCTCTTCCAAGGAACAGACTGCTGATATCTTCACTAAACCATTGGCAGAATCGGCGTTTGTCTCAAACAGACACAATCTCAATCTTCTAGTAAGAAGTTTAGATTGAAGGGGATGTTAAACACGTTAGATATTGTACATGGAGTTAGTTAATATCTCTTATCCCTTTGTAGTCATTATCTCATGTAACAACTTGTATCTATCTGATGTATCCCAGTGCGCCGGTTGTGCCCTAGTGGCCGAGTATATATATACGTCCTGAGGCCACCTTTTGGGTTGTGCCGATCCAATTCTTCTTCTCTCTTGTTTCACAATGACACGTTGTCATGATGCTACGGACGTTTTCCCTTCAAAGGGCACCACGCCGCCAAGCGTCGCGCCCATACTGACATGCATGTCGCCAGTTAGTTAGATGATGACAAGGCAGCTCAAACGGCCGCGCTGCAACCATGCGCGTTCACCCTCCCTTCGAGAGATTGACGGGCTAGTAGACATCGTCTGTCACCGGCCGGCAACCAAGAGTGTCGACCTTCGCCACTTGAGGTGTCGAAGTTCCCTCGTTGCCACCATGGTCGGCGAGTCCTTCACGCGACGAGGCAGGATAGCGTCGCTGCATGCCCCGCCTCCCCGTCGGGGCCTCCACACTCGCTCGTACCGCTAGCCTTCGTGATGCTCTCAATCTAAGAGGAGGACTAGAGCCTCCAAGCAGGACACATGCATTCTGGTGGTGCCCGGTTGCACCTATTCGACAAGCACGACCTCATGTACTGTCGGGAGGTCGAAGTCCTCCTAGACAGCCGGCGCCAGCCACGCTGTGAGAGGCGGCGCGAAATACGCCACAATCGGGACGAGCATCACTCTCTCTGCAACCAGGAAAGCGGCTCCGACCCCAGGGGTATGAGCCTATGAGGTCGTGGCGTGTATCCACGAGGGAGCCTCCGCTCACACCTCTCGATGACAGCTTAAGTTGTTGCCGCAGGAGATGAACGTCGTGCTCCCAGGCATTGAAGCGAGAGGAACGATGATGGGTTGTGCGCAAGGAGAAAGAGCATTTGCGATCTTGTCAGGTGGTGGCTAGCTAGGATTACCACTACCTCCAATATATATGTGGTCGCGTAAGAAGATGTTTGACCCGGCCCCCTTGATCTGATGGTTCAGATATGGCTATTATGTGATGCATCCATTAATAACTCATAGTTAATTGTCAATCAACTATCCGTGCTTGACAGGCAAAAAAGTAAAATGCACACTTTCGACTAGGTTTGTTCATGAAACATGACAAACGCACGAGGCTTGGCGTGACGAGACGGACGGCAAAGACGAAACATTACTCCTCTTTTCAGGGAAGAGGTCCACTGACAACCCGACGTCAGAGTTGGAGGTCTGCCGACGACTCGATGTCAGAGTTGGAGGGGGGTATAGGGATGGTCGTGGGCGGAGAAAGCACGACGGTCGGCGGTGTTTGAGGGGAGGATGAGGTAGCCGGGCTGGTGTGGGAGCGCTGGCGGCCGCGGGGGGCAGAGGACGGCGGTTAGGCCGGTGGTATGTGCGGAGGTTTCAGGGAAGAAGGTGAATACTCCTAGTAGATGAGGCAGGAAGTTGGAGAAACAAATATGGCCTCTCATTTCACATTCAACGGCTAGCAAATAATCGGCTGATTCAAATTTAATTTCCAATCAAGTTACCCCTAGCCAGTCGGTTTGTCTATAGAGGGAATACATAGCTAGCTACCTGACAGAATGGAATGGAGCGAGCATGACATTGGGCATTAACAAAACAGAATATGCGTGTGTTTATAAAGATAAGTGTATGTGCGTGTATGTGAGCACTTGTGTTTGTATAGATGTTTAAAAAAGAAGAACACGGTGGCCCGTGCAGGCGGCATGCAGCAATGACGGGTTGGAATTGAAACAGAACACCACCACGATCACGGCTCGCAGCGCAGCCACCTCGGCTCGTGCATGGGAACTCGGAGCCCGCAACGCAGACCGCGCCCACGAGACCGAACCCGACGGTCCAGCACGCGGCGCTCGGCACGTCGCGTGCATGGCCGCCGGAGACGCGCGCGCGCGACGCGTCTAGGCGGCGGCCTGCTCCTCCGCTCCCGGAGCAGCCCGGGCCGTTCCCACGTGTTGCCGCGCCGGCGTCGCCTTCTAGACCCGTCCGAGCTTCCGTAGCACCTTTCGCGTGCCGGGCGTCACCACCTGTCTCCACGTAACCCGCCCAATCCAATCCAATCCCAAACGAGTTCCCCGCCCGACCACCATCGATCACGTGCGGAACGCGCGAACCATCCAAACCGGTTGCACTCGCTCCCTACGAAGTGAGAAAAATCGTCTGCTACTTTTCTTCAGACTAATTGAAAAAATCTCCTGTCGCTGACGCGTGCAGCCTGCGTTGCGCGCCAAGGAGGACACCATCATGACCGAGACAATCATCAAGATATCTGGATGAGGAAATTTGCACTAGTTCAGTTCAGCTACACTGGATGGCCCCCTCCGACGCGGAGCCCAGTCACGCGGCAGAGACGGAGGCGGACAGGGTACCACGGAGGCCTAACTAATTGCAACCACCGATAAAACCAATCAATCAATAAAGCTAGTAACAAGAAGGGCGGGTGGTGGCCCGCGTGACGGGGTGATTAGGCAGCGATCACGGCACTGCTGATGCCACTTGATTGATGCGTCCCGCGTTGCGGGTCCTCGTCACGCCCACCCGTCCTCCACCACCGGCCAGACAGCACTCTCAGCACCCACATGACATGCGCCCGGGACTCTCGTCTGGGTTCTGCATCTGCGTGTCGTTTCTCCTGCGCACTGTCGTCGAGTTAGTTTAGTATACACAGTGTTTTTGTTCGCTTGCGTAGTGGTAACTGCGAAGGAACTACTCCTAATGATAGCAATCGGGTTAGGGGTGCCTTGTGCGGCCGGGCGGTAACTCTGAGCCGGCGCGCGGGATCTTGGCCCGCTCCGGCGCGCGAATATCCCCATGCCATCGGCGTGGCCCCTTATCCCCGTGACACCGACGTGGGCGTGGCCCGAGATTTTTATAAGCTCCTCGGCCGCTCTGTGGAGCTCAGCCATTCGCCCCCGGACATCGCGAGGCGCGCACGCCGTATCAGTTCATACCTCAACGGTAGCATCGCTCGTGATAGCACTGCAACTTGGGTAGCACTTTGTCTAGAGGTAAGGGATTAGTCCAGACACCACTTGTGAGCGATGGAGAGCTGCAGCTTGGTCGACACGGCCGGCGCCGCCGCTCTCTGCTCCACGCCGGGCGGGCGCCGCCGCGGCCGCGCCGGCAGCGCCGCGAGGTTCTTCAACTGCCCCGGCTCCTCCAGAGGTACGGGCTCCTGTCTGTCACTCCGTCGGTCACTGGCGCCTATCTGAATCGCGTGAGCTCACTCGCTGTGTTTCGTTGCTGTTGTGCAGAGCACGGGGTGAGCGCGTCCTACTCCATCGGCCGGATGCTGAGCGGGGTGAGGTCGGCGGCGCGGAGGAAGCTGTTCAGGAGCGAGCCCGAGTGGATGGGCGTCAACTGGCCCGACTCCACCGGCCACCATTGGTGGACGACTCTCGAGAACAACTTCGTGCTGGAGGCCTCCGAGGACGAGTACAGCGGGGTCGTCGTCGACGCCGACAGGCTGCCGGCCGACGGGGCCGCCTTCGCCCGGTCGCTCGCGGCGTCCCTCTCCTACTGGCAGTCCGTGGTACGTGCACAGATCGAGAGGGAGAAAATGGGGGTTTGAAATACTCCAGTTCAGTAATTTATGAAATGTATCAGCAACTGACTGTCACTTGGTTCAGTTATTTACATGTGCTGTGATTCCTTTTGCAGGGAAAGAAAGGGGTGTGGCTGAAACTGCCTGTGGATCGATCTGAGTTTGTTCCCATAGCAGTCAAGGTACGAATACTATTACTAACTACCGTCGTCACTGAAATCAGTCTGTCTGAACTTAGATACAAAATCAGTAGTTCACTGAACTGAAACTGATGCTATGTCCCTAAATCTGCGTGCAGGAAGGATTCAAGTACCACCACGCGGAGGAGGCCTACTTGATGCTGACGTACTGGATCCCCGACGAGCCGTCTCTGCTCCCAGCGAACGCTTCTCATCAGGTCGGCGTCGGGGGCTTCGTGATCAATGATCAAATGGAGGTAGCTCTCGCGCGCACAGTGCTAGTAATAGTTTTGATCTGAAAGGATAATGACTGAATAAATTCGTGGGACTAATGGCATTTCCATGAACAATCGGACAGGTCCTAGTGGTGCAAGAGAAGTACCGCGGCTGGGCGTTGGATGGTGTCTGGAAACTCCCCACGGGGTTCATTCAGGAGGTAAGAACGCACTGAAGATCATCGGCGATGCAACCATGGTACGCGATGTGTGTCGCTGTTACTGAAGCAATTGTTCTTCCTCTTGCAGTCAGAAGAAATATACACGGGAGCCATCAGAGAGGTCCAGGAAGAAACAGGGGTAAGAAAGAAACCGAGCACTTGGATAGACTTTCTCGTGAGGATTGGTTCTGAACGGTATTGTTCTTGTGGTGCTCTGTGCAGGTTGACACTGAATTCGTGGATGTGGTTGCCTTCAGGTAAACACTCGTCCACCTCAGCGCAGTAACTCTGAAACTGTTGAGATACCCTGAATGTTGTCTCACTCACCACTGAAACCGTAAAACAATGACAGGCACGCGCACAACGTGGCGTTTCAGAAGTCGGACCTGTTCTTCATCTGCATGCTGAGGCCTCTGTCGAGCGCGATCAAGATCGACGAAACGGAGATTCAGGCAGCAAAGGTACGTCATCACCATCTTCAAAACTACACCTGAAAATCGACTCCCATGGTAGTAGAAACTTCGGTTCAGAGTATTCTGCTTTGCTGAAGCTTCTGTACATACTGTGCCTTTGTGTGGTGCAGTGGATGCCGCTGGAGGAGTTCGTGAAGCAGCCCTTCATCCAGGAGGACCACATGTTCCAGAAGATCATGGACATCTGCATCCAGCGGCTGAGGAAGTGCTACTGCGGCCTCACGGCGCACAACGTCGTCTCCAAGTTCGACGGCCGGCAGTCCACCCTCTACTACAACGTGGGCGAGCCCGAGGATGTCAACTGCGACGCTGCCTGACGGCTCGCCGGATTCTTTTTCTTTGCTCTGCGACCGCCGAGGCGTTGTGTGGTGCAAAGTTGTAGCATTAAGGAGGCAACTGGATTGGCCTCTGTACATACGTGTAGAAGACTGTAATTAGACATGGGCGGGACGAGTAATTTGTACTACTATTCGCGTCAGTGTACCGGTGGTGGCAGTTATCTAGAAGAAATGGCAGGGATCTGGAAGATATATTTTTCTTTCAGTTTCAGTGTACTGTGCAGTATTGTTAGAGAAAGTTCAGCTTCAAAGTATCCTTCACGAAGATGCAGAGGGTAGGGGTACGAAGTTTTTTTTCGAGAAAAACTTACAATCCAGATTTTAAATAATAAAAATTGCATACAAATTTTCTGAGCCCAGGCTCAGCTTCACCGGCCCTGACGAGAAAAATCAAAATAAATATTAAAATAATCAAAAAATTGTGGTAGATAATTTGATGCGTGAGGTAAAAAAATTGTGGTAGATAATTTGATGCGTGAGGTTCGATCTATTTTTTAAATTATTTAGACGTCTAGGGTCTGTAAAAATATTTACTACTCACACGAATCGATTTGTCTTTTTTGCCGAGAGCTGCTCAAATGTCTAAATAATTTAAAAAATAAAGCAAACCTCATGCATCAAATATTCATTTTAATTTTTTTTTCTTGACCGGATGCAGATGAGCGATCGAAACACCGCACCCGGCAAAGAGCATATTCCCATCTTGCCATCTAACCTCGACCCACTAGGAGGAAACAACCATGTTTATAAGATTGCAGTGTCTGCTAATCTCGGAAGATCATGTTTCTCCCAACTCCTCTACTCCTTCTGTTCACTTTCTTAAGTCGTTCAAGACAGCCGAAACTGAACTATTTTGGATGTTGTCTTAAATTTAAAAATGTTTTACAAAAGTGAACGGAAGGAGTAATTGCGTTGATTTTCTTCCAGCTCCTGGGGCCGTGGCAACGCACAACCCAATCTACCGAACCGATACAAAGCGAATTGCCCAAATCACAAAACCCATACAAAATGGCAGTGAAAATTCGATCCAAACAAGTCAAGCAATAAAAATTCGATCCAAACAAGTCAAGCAATAAAAAACGACAATAAAGAGGGCAGAAATTTGTGCATGTATAGGGGGATTATATCACCTTCCCTAGTGAGAATTAAGCTACCTATTGAATTGGAGGTTGATTCCCTGGAATTCGTCAAGCTAGTGTAGACCACCAACATCGACAGATCAATTTATGCTTATCTTGTTAGAGAGATTAAGCTAATAAGGAGTCTCCCGAAGACTCGTAATGGCCAAACCCTAACTGTCTAGTCTATAAAAATTACAATAGCCTCTACGGACTAAACCCTCCAGTTTATATATACACCGGAGGGACTTAGGATTGTACAGAGGGTTTGTAAGGAAAGAAAATAACATATCCGGACACCAATCTTGCCGTTCACGCATAGGGGAGTCCTACCCTGACACAGGAGGGAAGCCTTCTGCTTGTATCTTGACGCCCCATCAGTCCGGCCCATATCAAATAGCCCGGACACCAGAGGACCCCCTAATTCAGGACTTCCTCAACGCGCCCCAAGTGGTAAGTGACATCCGCAGGCATCACCACCACTGCCACCAAAAGCATAGAGCTTTCGCTTGGATCCTCGCCATAGCCACCCGAGGTACAACCGGACCCGGCCCAATATGGAAGAAAGGTCGCATTGCCAACACGGGACCTCCAGATCGAAACGAGAACGAGTGAGCCACCATCGCCAAAGTCATGTCAATGCCAGAATCACTCGCCACCCCTTTCCGTGCTACCCGCATAGTCAAGAGAAGACGGCATCACCCCTTCCCTCGCTACGCCGAGAGCCAAGTGCTGATTTAGAGTTATTGACCGATTTTTCTTAAAATCGGTTATTTGTTTCCAAATTAATGTGATTGATTGATTTAAGGTAAGATTAATTAATTTAAATTTCATAGAGATTGATCGTGATTGATTATTTCACATAAATACATTACTAAATAACTTGCATCGGCATGAAAAGTCTTGATCCGTTTAGATTTTTTTTCGTTGTGTGAGAGGTGACGCGAAAATAAACTGGTGGGGTGGTGGAAAGGAAGACAAAAAAAACAGACGAAAATGGGAAACAAAAAAAATACAATCCTATCAAATGAGACATTAGGAGTAGAGATAATTAACTTACACCTGGTCAAATTCTCCTTAAGCTTTGGATCAGTTGCGTGAATGACATTGAGGGGTCAAGCAAGTTTCTCTAAAAGTATCGAACTTTCAAAACATAAATGACTTCCAAACCTAAAGATGCAACAAATGACTATGAGTATCGAACTTTCAAAACACAAATGGCTTCCAAACCTAAAGATGCAACAAATGACTATGTTATGTACCAAAGAACATCGCCATCAAATTCTCAAGATACTTATAAATGTAATATGTAGTAGTACAACGGCAAAGTTGGGCTCATTTACCTGCTGAGATTTATCCCCCTGATGGATTCCGCATTCATGTAGCCGCCGTCGGAAAAGAGCACATCTTTCCACCAGTCGCCAGAGTTTCGACTCCAACCTCGGCATCAACGAGCTGGCCCTCCGCATTGCGCTGGAGAAGTCCAAGGTGGACAAGGGGGAAACTTTGGATCTGCCCCGTCGTTGCTCCCACGTCGATGCAACGTAGACGTTGGAACTGGCTCCTCCCGGCCCGCGCGCAGCTCCGTCAGGGTGGCACTGACCCATGTTGTCCCCTTCCCCCGCCAATCGCTGCTCCGCAAGGGAGGCGGAGGGTGCTAGTGCCTGCTCTGCCGGCTCGGGCGCGCACGTGAGGTGCGCGTCGCGAGACGCAGCGGGCAAGGGAGAGGAACACAATGGAGCAATCTGTGCGCTGCCGCCGCGGGTTGCCGACGACGAGGACGAGCGGCTCCTCACTTTGGTCTATAGCCGGTGGCTGACGATGGCGAAGACGAACGGTCGCCGACTACGGAGGAAGAGCACTAAGACGCTTTGGCTTGCCATTGAGCAGTCAGAGCACGAGGCGGCGGAGGGAACGACGAAGGCGGCTTGGGTGGTGAAGCGTGGCGTCCGTCCGATGAAGGGGCTCATTGTCATCGTCGACTACTCGTCCAACGACGACGACGACTCCCACGACTCGAACGATTCACCACTAGCCGTGGGCGCCTATCGCTGCGTCGTCGACCAGAAGGGCAAAGGGCCCGCGAGGAAGTGGTGATCCCGCTCCTCATCCGTTTATATTATTGTTTTTTAGTTGTTTAAGTTTAGAACTTGTCCAGTGATGAACCGTGGTGATCTTTTCGATGATGTAAAGGGGGTTTATATGCATTTTGTTGTCCGTTTGATGCCGATTTCTTTGTCCGTTGTTTAATTACGTTTGCATGCGTAGTATGGATGTGGGGTGTCAGATATGAGCTACGCCTCAGCTGTGCGGGCGAAAATTTGAGATCTGACTGGTAACCATCCGTGGACGTGTCCAGACGTGCCGGGGACATATAGGGCGCCTGATTTGGTAATCATGATGGTAGATGTTCTTTTTTGAACACCAGACACAAGCGCTCATAGGTATACACTCACCCTATCCCTATGAGCCGGCATATCGTAGGCGTCTCGTCGTCGACGAAAACGTCTCATCCCACTGAATGCACATCGCCGAAAATCCTAAAATAAATCCAGAAATAAATGCGAGCATCAGGAATTGAATCCTGGTAGGCTAGGGATACCACAGTCTCTCTAACCATGGAACCACAGCTTGGTTCGCGTGACAGTAGATGTTCACAAATAGACAAACGTAGTCGACATCGATTTGCATATATACAGCGCGTATGGATTTTTGTTGACTGGCCGAATACAACATGCATGTCCTAGCGTCTATCATGCAGCATACACAACTGGCTCCCCTAAAAAATCCTCTCTGGTGGTACGCGTACATGTGCTTTTCGCGTGAGAGTTTCCGCCGGCGGATCGATAAAAGCTAGCTACTCGGTGACTGTTACCGGTACGGACACACAGTCGTGGTTTATTCCAACAAATTTCATTTGTCAGCATGTGAAGAGGTTTGGACTGGCTGATTTCATCTCTTTTGTACTTTCTCATTTGATCTGGATATATAAACCTTCGATGCCATTCAAAATTTCAAACCATCCTGTTTGTCTTGCCCATTACAAAAGTTGCTCCTCTGAGGTCTGAGCAGCAAAAAGTAGCAGGTGGAAATGGGGGAGGTTGGCGCGGACACGATCTACACCCAAGATGGCACCGTGGACATCAAGGGCAACCAGGCCGTCAAGAGCAGCACCGGCACCTGGCGCGCCTGCCCCTACATCCTCGGTACGTACGTGCATACACACGACGACTCCGTTGTTGCCCTGCTCTTTGAGCCAGCCATGGCGTTGATCCATGAATTGCAGCTAACGAATGCTGCGAGCGGCTGGCGTACTACGGCATGAGCGCCAACCTGAGCAACTTCATGCTGGACAACATGGGCATGAACAAGAGCGACGCCGCCAACACCGTCAGCAACTGGACGGGGACCTGCTACGCCGCCCCCCTCATCGGCGCCTTCCTCGCCGACGCCTACCTCGGCCGCTTCTGGACCATCGCCTCCTTCGTGATCATCTACGTCATCGGCCTGGGGCTCCTGACGGTTGCGGCGTCGGTGAAAGGGCTGGTGCCGACGTGCATGGCGCAGGGGGTGTGCGACCCGACGGCGGGGCAGACGGCGGCGGTGTTCGTCGGTCTGTACCTCGTTGCTCTGGGCACCGGCGGGATCAAGCCCTGCGTGTCCTCGTTCGGAGCAGACCAGTTCGACGAGCACGACGAGAGCGAGCGGCGGAGCAAGAGCTCCTTCTTCAACTGGTTCTACTTGTCCATCAACATCGGCGCGCTGGTGGCGTCGTCCGTGCTGGTGAACGTGCAGGTGCGCTACGGCTGGGGCTGGGGCTTCGGCATCCCCGCGGTCGTCATGGCCATCGCCGTCGGCAGCTTCTTCGTCGGCACGCCGCTCTACCGCCACCAGCGCCCCGGCGGCAGCCCGCTCACCCGCATCGCGCAGGTGCTCGTCGCGGCCACGCGCAAGCTGAGCGTCCCCGTCGACGGGTCGGCGCTGCACGAGACGACGGACAGGGACTCCGGCATCGAGGGGAGCCGCAAGCTGGAGCACACCGAGCAGTTCAGGTTCCTCGACAAGGCGGCCGTGGAGACGCCGGCGGACAGGACGGCGACGGCGCCGTCGGCGTGGAGGCTGTGCACGGTGACGCAGGTGGAGGAGCTCAAGAGCGTGGTGCGGCTGCTGCCCATCTGGGCGAGCGGCATCGTCTTCGCGGCGGTGTACGGGCAGATGAACACCGTGTTCGTGTTCCAGGGAAACACCCTCGACAAGCGCATGGGCGCCCACTTCTCCATCCCCTCCGCCTCGCTCTCCACCTTCGACACCCTCAGCGTCATCTTCTGGGTGCCCGTGTACGACCGCCTCCTCGTCCCGGCCGTCCGCTCCGTCACCGGCCACCCGCGCGGCTTCACGCAGCTCCAGCGCATGGGTGTCGGCCTCGTCGTCTCGATCTTCTCCATGGTCGCCGCCGGCGTGCTCGAGGTTTTCCGCCTCCGCGCGGTCGCGCGGCTGGGGCTGTACGGGGAGGACGACATCGTGCCCATCTCCATCTTCTGGCAGGTGCCGCAGTACTTCATCGTCGGCGCCGCCGAGGTGTTCGTCTTCGTGGGGCAGCTGGACTTCTTCTACGACCAGGCGCCGGACGCCATGAGGAGCATGTGCATGGCGCTGTCGCTGACGGCGGTAGCGCTGGGAAGCTACGTGAGCACGCTGCTGGTGACGGTGGTGAAGAAGGTGACGACGAGGGGTGGAGGACAAGGGTGGATCCCGGACAAGAACCTCAACGTCGGCCACCTCGACTACTTCTTCTGGCTGATGACCGTGCTCAGCGTTGTCAACTTTGTTGTCTACCTGCCCATCGCCAACTGGTACGCCTACAAGAGGACCGCCGAAGCCGGAGACAACCCGGAGGCCAATGAAGGAGGTGATGATGACCAGTGAGTGAACCTCAACGGCTAAACCTGAATGTGTGTGCTTGAACCAGGAGACAGAACAAAATAGGGGAACGTTGGGCCGGTCGCACGATAGCCACCCGATCTATTCATGTTTAGCCGTTCGATTTGGCCCCTTCTGTGTCGTCTTCTACCTCGCGAGAAAAGAAATTAGGGGAATCCACACGCTCCCCCGCATGCACACCTCCACTCCCCCTCCTCGTCGTTGTTGTGGCCGTACCTGACGAGCTCCGGTGAGGTCCTGCCAACGTGGCTGCCAGGATTGCGTCACGTCCGCCATTGATTCCAGCGCGATTCACCATGGATGCAACTCTGAAAACAAATCAAATCGATCAATTTCAGCTCCCGGGCGCCATGCTTGCAGCATCCTAGCGCAACCCCGCCTTCGGCTTGCCGCAGTCTTCGGTTTGCACTGCCGTGTCCAGCCAAAAAAGAGATCTAGAAAAGGCAACAACTTCTCAGGTTGAAGCAAAATCGTTATAAGGTTCCAACAAAAAAAGACATCGGTTCCAGCAAAAAATCACCCTCAGCAGGAGAGAACACCAGTGATTGGTTGTAGCAAAAAAAAGTTGCTAGTTCCGGCAAAAATATACACTGTTTCCAGCAAAATAACTCAGCAAGGAGACTCTCATTTGTTCGATTGTATAGCAAACAAAAGAATGATTGTAGCGAAAAGAAAAGCTAGTCCCAGCGAAAACATACACTAGTACGAGCAAAAACTCTGTCATCGGCTGTCCAGCGAATCACATGGCGACGGTAGGAAAAACTGATGCCAGTTCCAGCAAATAAATGGCGGGTTGCAGCAAAAGAGGTCGCCTCGCAGCCCGCCCGTCCGTCTCCACGACGCGAAGAGTTTCGCCGGTTGAAGCAGCGGGGGGCACCGGTTTCAGCTCTGGGATGCCCGGTTGTATCAAAACGAGGCGCCTGTTCCAGCTCGCCAGCATACTGGTTCCAGCAACGGTGGGCCCTGTGGGTTGCAACTCCGCCACCAGTGGTTGAAGCTCCGATGGCAGCAATACAACAGCTTGAAGGAAGGAGGCCATGGAGCCGAGAGATGCGGCAAAGGTGGAAGAGGGAGCGCAGAGCGTGGGCGCAGTGGAGTTGTGTGGCAAAAAACGAGCGATGAAGAGATAAGGACGGGAAAAGAGAAAAGAAAAGAAGAAGTTCGTGGGTCTTGTAAGTTCACATGCCACAGCGATGACGCTATAGACTTCCACAAAATAGACAGTTCAAAGCAAGCATTAAAAGCATCGCCGCAGGTTATAAATTTGGGCCCTCAAAACCAAGCAGGCCTTAAAATTTATCATTTGCAACCACATACCTTATTTTCAAAACATCTATTACATGCGGCGATTTCTTAACAAAAATCTATTACATGCAGCGCCATGCATGATGATCATCTCGTCCATCTTGGGCCGGCTGGGCTGTCAAAACACACCGAAAATTGCTCATAATTAGATTTTTCGCACCGTATTAGTTCCACCTCGCCGCATGACGAGTTAGTATGAATCTTCTATGTTTATCACACAGAAGATCTATTATCAGGGTCTATCTCCCTCACAAGGGAAATATTCATGTCTGCATTGCTTTTTATGAATCACAATTTGTCGAAAAAAAATGATTTACGAAATAGAGGTATCAACGTACATGAACGAGACGAACTTGGCATTAGTTAATGAAATGCAGTCGAGTGTCAAGTTATCTTGTCCACGCAGCGAGAATTGATAGACCAACACAACAACAGAGAAGCTTGCCGTCATGCGCCGGCGCGGCTATTTAAGCTGGTCGGTGTCTACCTCGCCCAACGATGTGGGACTAGTATCTGGGTGCACTGATGAGAGATGACGGAGCTTCTGTCGCTGCAGGTGGAACCGCTACGACCTGCAGCGGGGTCGGTGGGCGCGCCCAGGCAGAGTAAGTATAAAAATATAAAATTTATACACGAATACATACATGAATCATATAAGATTTATAAATAAAGATTATATTATAGAAATCTGAGCAGAGTAAGTATAGAAAATATAAAAATGGCAGTCAGCTTCTCCCCACTTGTAATTGGGCTAGGGGCCGACACGAATTGCCCCCTCATCATCTGGGTTACAAGTTCGCGCCACCGAACTCGTCGAGCACTCTGCTAAGCTTGAATATATATATAAACTGGTCGTAGTGCTAGTAATGCTCCGAGGTGGGACTATCCCAGCGTCGAAGGCTTGAGAGAGCACATTTCCAGTGCTACCGGGCCTGAACATGGGCCACCGTCGAAAGATTCTTCCCTGACCTTCCTCCGAGCACCGGACGAAACCCCTTCTCCCGCCCCCTTCCGGCGAGATGTGCATCTCGACGGCGACCCCTCCCCTTTCCCTGCGGCGGTGACTCCCCTCCTTCCTCTCCCTGGATCCTCCACGTGCTAGGGTTTACAGGACCTGTGGCCTCTAACCCTCCTTCCACTCCGCTTCTCTGTCACGGTGGATCTTAATTACTAGAACCAACAGCCAAGAACCAGCGGCGGCGGCAAGAAGAGGTCTCTGCTCCTAGATTTCGCACTTCCGCAAGCTGCGGGTGAGAGCAAACGGCCCATGTCTCCTCTGCTCCCTAAACCACAACTGGACTTTTAACTGAAATTCACCTTCAAGCGCCATGTTTTTTGGCATATTTTTCAGTGTTTCTTCACCTATTAGTACTGCAGTAATATGTTATTAAAGTAACCACGAGAGTTATCATGTAGTAGTTCATCCTGGTCATGATAGAAAGCTCATGGTCATAGAATGATTCAGCAATGTGTAAAAGGAGAATTTGATTATCCATATTGTAGAACATTTCAATCTGAAGAAAAGGAAGAGAGATATCACCTTCTTTGTTTGGGTGAGCATTGTGCTGTGTGCTCCTGTAGCTCCGACCAGAAGGAGAAGTTGGTTTGTGTTTGAGTTGATGGTCTTAATTTGGTGCTGGCTTGCTTGCCTTGCCTTGACCAGGAAGAGATCATCCCTTCTTATCCCTAATCAACTGTATATTATAATGACGTATTCTTTTCTATCTGCTGTATTTAGAGTAAATTTTGGGGTGACGATCGGGTCTGCACCATGGGGAGGATTTTGTGCATGACGATTCAGAGTCGACGATCGTCATGGCGCGGCACGATGGCGCAAACACCAATGAGGCCATCCGGCAGCACCTTGGAGCCGACATAGTTGTGTGCAACAGAGGTGAATTCGCAGTGGCGAAAGCGAGCACCACCTCAGCAACGCCGGTTGTGCGGGCCTCCTCGGGGCAAGGCCGCTCGAGATGTCATTGTGGAGCAGTCAGGCTGGATCTAGGTCCGAGTGCCCGTTTGCGGCTAGCATATGGCGCGTGGGGAGGATCCCGACACCGTGGTTCCGGCTTGCTTCAAGCATGGATGGGTCCATCTCTCTTCACAACCAACTAGATCTTGCACACACTTCCCGTGGAGGATGTCAATTGCACAGGTTCTGCGATGTTATTCTTCGGCAAGCAAGTTCACATAGAGGACGCTGGATCAGCGGCCCCGGAGTCGTGGTGGATGTTGTAGTTTAGTTCGCACCATTGTGGAGTAGCAGCATCCAGATCCGTGCTGCTTCATGGGCGGCCCCCCGACGGCTGTGGCGGTGGTCTAAGGTGAAAAGATGTCCCAACCTTCCACTAGCGTCACTGCGGCTTGGTCTGGAGTATTGGTTGGCGCAACCATGTAAGATCCGTTTTCAAGATGGTGACTGAAGCACCACCCCATTCCGCGGTGAAAACTCTTGTTCTGACCTTTATTAGTCGGACTCGATAGCGACAACCTTGTGTCCTTACCTTGTTGAAGGCATTCTTTATTTGACGATGTGCTTACCTTCATTGATTGGCCTTGATTACCATGCAGAAAGATCCTTATCCATGTTGTCTCTGGCTTGACGGTGCAATGGCAACGTGAGGGCAGGTATCTCTTCTTAAAGGCGTTGCTGTGAAATAAGTAAACGTAGTCATATGTGTTTAATTCACATCTTTTAATCATTCTGTCATAGTTTACTATGCTATGTGGTATGCTTGTTGATGACCTTGGCCTTACTGCCTTGCATCAACCTCAATAACAATGGATGTATGCATCACAATGATAAAGAGACCAAGGGGATAAACCTCATTTTCAAACAAAAAGGCAAACGGCATCATCTAATATACAAACAGAAAGATCTGTTACCTCAAATTGGAGTACTCCCTGCATATGAGTTTGCAAGTCATGCATAGAATTTTAGTTCTTTAATGGGTTACTAGTATAAATGGAAAAGCTTATAAAAAAAATTCAGAGTACACATTATAGTTATAGTTATTATTTGTCATGCATGTCTTGCTTCTTTTTCCTATTTCCCACTTAAAAAATTCTGAAATATTCAACAATTTTCCTATAGGTTTGGGGTTTTGAACACTTTAATTTTTAAATAATTTTCCCTTGTCTGTTACTTTCTTGTAATTCTTGTGTTGATTGAGTTTGCTGTCGTGCCAAAACACCATAATGTCATTCATTAAACCCCCTTGGAGTCGAGCAAGGGACAAAATCTGGCAAGTTTTGGTGCCGTTTTCAAGTTTAGCAACCAAGACTAAATTTAACTAATATTTGAACGATTATAATAATAGATTTTTTTTCATCTGTTTATTCCGTTGACTAATAGTTGAGTACTCATAGAACATCGCAAGATCCAGCATCCAAATCATCTGATGTTCACATGGCAAGAACAACATGGCCACATTAGACTGCAGTAAGACTATAGTAATACTCCACCAAAACAGCAACGATAGAGCGAGATGATGGTGGGAAGCTACCACCGTTGGCAAGGGCATGCATGCAGGTGGGCGGCTACTCGTCGGGCGACCGAGCAGCAAGCAGGCGCTTATCAGAAGGTCTCTTTCTTGATACCACGCTCGGCGGAGGGAACCACAACGTCTTCCGTGACGATCCCCATCACCATGGTGATATCGCACCTCACGCTGAAAGCGTCATCCTTCAGGTAAAGTGAATTCTCCAGTTCTGCCTTAGTGACGAAGAGCTTGGAAACGGATGGCTCTCGTTTTCCGGAGAATGTCCAGCACGGACGTATTTCCCGGACGTAGCGGGGCACTGGGTGGCCTTCTTCGTCAAGCAAGCTGATCTTGTACTCTGCCCTGACTTCGCCGGCCTCGCTGGGATCAAGACAGAGTACGATGGATATACAGTTATCATAGGCTGTTGTGTTGTAATGACTGTCGGGGTAGTATCGCAGGCACCAGCGATGGCCTCCGACTAGGAACGACCTCGACGTGATGAATTTGCCGGCTCCGAGTCCCTTGGTGCGGGAGTAGCCGTCGATCTTGAGGACGTGCGACCCGGACGCGGACATGGACGGCGTTACCGCCACGCCGCCGCTGGCACCGTGGGAGGACGCGTGCGAGTTGGACATGGAGTGTATAGCAGGTTACAGCAATGAGAGAGAGAGAGAGAGAGAGGAGAAGACTAGCCTGCGCTCGTGAGGTTCTTATACACGACCATGGCCGCTGCTGCATTTACTCGATCGCACGAGCGTCCAGCGATCGAGATGACGCATACGTGTACTACTCCATCAATTTTGTGTGGCCGGCGCATTCATGCTTTAGCATACGAATCGCCAGCGACGAGGAGGGGAGGAAGCCAAAAGGTTCTTCTAATGAGCGCGGCGTCTCTTCAGTTTTCTTCTGCAGTTGGCGCTTTGTTTGGCTCTCGCCGGTGACACTTTTTTCTTTTTTGCGGGACTCTCGCCGACTCTGACCGAGAGAAAAATGACATGAGAATTTCTAAATTTTTTTGCCGGAACTACTAATTCTCGGTCATCTGAGAATTTCTCAATTTCCCAAACGGCTCGAAACAAATGCAAGCTCGAAACGTTTTCGCGAGAGAGGCTCCACGCGGGCTACTAAACCCTACCCACCACTCCATGACCTCCCCCTCTCGCCGCTGCCAGGGTGTGCTGCCGGGCCAAGTCTGTGCGACACCGGCGGCAGCAAGGAGGCTGCTGATCGCGGAGGCCTGCTATGGAGGGTTCGATGGACTGTCGTGGGTCAGCAACGGAGATGTGTGGCCAAGTTGCGGTCTTCGGCAAGCAATGCTCGGTGGCGACATTGGTGTTGCAGCGCGGCGATCTTCAACAAAGACCTGGCCTAGCTAGGTCATCAAAGAAGAGAGCGTCGGCGCATGGTCCTAGACGGCGGTAATCTCGCCATCAATCTCGGACCTCGCATGCAGCAACATGGGTGGTTTTTGTATTTGCTTCTTTAGGGAGTCATCGTGTTTGGTTTGGGCCAGCGAGGCGACGACTTTGCCCCAATGTAGAAATAATGTTCTCCTTGCCCTTTCCCAATTACATTGTTGTGTTTACGCCGATGAAGGGCGTGTGGAGTCATGTCTCCGGCGGGTCCTCTAGGATCTGGTCGGTTTAGGTTTCAAGTGGATCCATATGAATCCGACCGGCTTTCGTGGTCTTTGATATCAGCATTTTCTTCTCCAAGGCGGAGATTTGCTTCCGTGGACCATAGAAGGCGGAATCCCCTAATCTACATCGACAACTTCCCGATCATTGCTTCTACAAGTTTTTGGATTTTAAAAGTTTTGACCCACCATGGAGAAGGCCAGGCAATTGCATTGCATATGATATTTAAGTGAATATGATATACTCTAAGATGTAATGCATTGGGAGTGCCCTAATCTTGTAGGTCCTCGAACAATTGCAAAGCAAACTTGGAGAACAACAAAAGCTTTCTCAACATCATTTCTCACTGGTTTTTGTAATTAAAAAAATGGTCAATGTTCTCTTGTGTATTGGTAATTGTCTTCAGAAAAAGTGGGACAATAAGGATGTATGCCATCGAAGGATGTATGCCATCGAGAAGGTAGTATCACATGTTGTACATGTGATCATCGGTATGTTTTGTACATGATTCATTTTGAATATTAATTGGATATTTTGATGTTATTTAATGAATTATTTTCATTTTTGATGGCTAGCCTACTATTAGTGCTAGAAAAGCATTTTTGTGAATTACACTTTAGGAACTTTCTAAAATAATCTAGAAAAAATCAAGGCTGGTTTTTCAAGCAAATCATGAGGGCCTGCAAAAAGAGTAACCCTAAGAGGGGCGCCAGGTTCGGCGCACCCTACCACCTAGGGGGTGCGTGGCCGTGGCGAGGATACAACACCAGGATGTTGCGAGCCAAGATAGAGACGGGCACGTCAGCTCCGAGTGCATCGAGTCACCCACTCGCGCCTAGGCGCCACCTAGAAAATGTGTCCGCTTAGGAACCAAGGCAACACACTTCCAACACATGACATGGTCCAGCTCAGCTCAACGGAATGAACCAACCTCTAGTCCGGCCTGAGCCATGTAACACTAGCTCGACCAAGTTTGTAAGGTGATCTAGGGCCCTTCCAGGAGGATCTAACACATTCTAGAGTCATCTAGTGATAGGGTTTCCACCTACCCCCTTCTTCCTCAGCCGCGACGGTGGCCAGGAGCTTGTAATCCAAGAAAACCTCTCTCTAGTGATCTTCCCGATCGCCGTCGAGCACTCGAGCAATACAACCACCATAACATGAGTAGGGTGTTTCCTCTTCAGGGAGGGCCTAGACCTTAGTAATTACATGTCTCGTGTGCTACTATCTTGATTTGCCACTCTCCCTCCGAACAAATCTGTCGTCACTCAACGGTGCTGACGGCTAAGAACAACGATAGTTGGCGCACCAGGTAGCGGTTTTATTGTGTGGATCTGGTTGATCTGACCGAGATGGCTTCATCAACTTTCAAGTATGGCGTCTTTGCATCAGGTGGCATCCTCTTCTAAGGTTCTTTATATTTCGTCGTCAATATGAAAGGGGAATCTGGTCCTCGATGTCTCCTTCCCCAAGGGATAGGCTGGCCGCTTGGGGTGCAAGTATTTCATTGCTGACGACTACGGCTAGCTGCACCTATGTGATGAACCACTCAGCAATGTGCCAGGCTCGACACCCATCCCGCCATCAACGGCAAATCTCGAGAGATGAGGCCACTCAGTGACAGGCCACTCAACACCTCGGCCAAGAGCCAAGGATCACCAGCCACGTCGACGGTGCCACAAACCTGTGAAGTGGCGCCCCTCAAAGAGAAGTCTCAATTGAGTTATGCTTCCTTCATGACCCGTAGCACTGACACGGCACAAGCGAAGTCACTTCCTTCATAGGTACTCCACTAGAGGCCCCCCATGGAGATTCAAGTCGGGGACAACGATGACTCGGATGTTCCTCCAAGGGAAGCATGCATGAGGCCATCTAGTGGCTACCTGATCCATGGCGGCTTGAGCAACCATGAAGACTGACACCACACCAAGCTCACAACATGTGAGGCTTGTGCAAGGGAAACCAGACGCGCGTCACTTCCTAAAGTAGTCAGAGTCCCAATCACTTTCGGTCAACCGATCACCAAAGGCATGTTCCCCAGTCGAGCAAGTTGTCGTTGTCCCTCGACCCCCTCGTCACTGGAGTTCGGTTCACCAAGGCGTTGATGGATAGGGGAAGCAAGCTCAACATCCTCTATGTTGACACCTTAGCAGGATGGAGATCCCTCGCCCTCATTTAGGCCCACCGAAACCCTATGGGATCATACTTGGAAAAACATGCCATGTCACTCGGACAGTTCGACCTACTGTTACTTCCAGCATCCCAATCCTATAAGACTGAGACCCTGTATTTCATGGTCATCAGTTTGTCGGGTTCCTTCCATGCCTTCCTAGGATGCCCTTGCTATATGCCAAGTTCATGGCGATGGCCCACTATGATCTACCACCAGTTCAAGATGACAGACTCTAGCAAAGTCATCCACGGTGAATGGCAACATTCAGTACGCCTGTCAGTGGGATCAAGAAAGCATCCAACATGCCGATGTGTTGGTTGTGGTGGCGGAATTTCAAGACGTCGTCACCCCTTTCGGCGCCCCTCTATGCCCTTCGGCTTGAAAAACACGGACGCCACTTACCAGAGATCAAAAGAAACATACAGGTCTATGTCGACAACGTGGTAATCAAAATCCGAAAGGAGGAGTAATTAAGATCCGAAAGAAAGGAGGATATGTGGCAAATCCAGCAGAGACGTTCGCTAACCTCAAAAATTTCCGCATGAAGCTTAACCCTAAGAAGTACGTATTGAGAGTTCCTGTTGAAGAAGTATTCAGCATAGTCTCCTGTAAAGATTGAGACATTTACTAGCCTCAGAAAGTGCATCATGCTGGGCTAACTTTGATGCCTTAAGGCACCTACCTTTGGGTCTATGACAGATGGGCCAGCCACCTGTTAGGCCCACCTGTCTGGCCCACCTGTCATAGACTCAAAGGCACCGAAGCAGCGTCCATTGGATGCACCATCGGAGGAGTAAAGTCTATTTTAAACCTTGAACTCCTAGAGATAGTCTGAATCAAACCCTCAACTTTGAATCCCTGAAATCGGCACCCTATATTCACCAATCCCGGTCAATTTCAACCCTAAACCGACCCTACACTGTTTGTTGCATCGGGAAAAAGACAATCCCAGCTGGAAACAATTGTTTCTGTCGCTGACTCTGTGGGCCTACATGTCATATTCATCTTCCCCACTCCATACATCCGAGCGGTGTGCCGGTTGCCCTCAACGGCCCGATGTCGTCTTCTGTTCCTGGTGTGCACCCTGCCCCGAAAGGATGACCAGCGCAAGGATGACCATTGAACGTCAGCGAGGGCCATCCAAAGTGTCGCCGCGTCCCTCCTTAGCGCACGCATGGTGTCTACCTAGCTGCTCGACAAGCGTCCAGGCATACCCAATACGCCCCCGTACTGAGCTTATCTAATCTCCTCTGTGCTTCTACGACCTGTTGAGCTCAAGGCCCGTCGACCTCGGCATCCCCTCTGTGCCCACCTCCATGGCCCGACCTGGCTTTTGGTCGAGCACCTGGTGTGCATACGGCTTGGCAAGCTGGAGCAGTGTGTGCCCATTGACGCCGATGCGGAGGACGGCGGAAACAACATGACTAGCAACGCAAAGACTCGCTCAGGGCAATAACCTGACGTCGACGGCGGCGGCGCGCAACAGCACGCCCGGCAACCCTCGAGCACCGCCTCGCCCCGCGCACAGGAGGCGTGGACGATGGCGTCGTGCATGTCGGCTGGTTGGCGTCGCACGCGCCGCGAAAAAACACCACGCCGGCCTCGCATTGTATGTCCGCCCACGCGCCAGTGAAGATCAGTCACAGAAGTGGACACGTTTCTGGCCAGCTGCGTGATCCACAAGCTCCGACAAGTAAATACCGCTGCTTCAAGCCTCAATCCGGAGGATGCACTGGTGGAGGGGGAGGAGTTCGTCTTGGTTCCTGCTGCGCTCTAGGAAGATGACAGCGAGAAGTACCGCCGCCGCTCCCTGCCGAAGATGAGAAGAGAAGGGCGCCAGCAGCATGAGCTTCTCCACCGTCGCACGATGACCGTGCGTCCGTGCCTTGCGGCCAGGTGCAGCGCCGTGTCCCCGGCTCTAGGTTGATTTAATCCGATGAGACGCAAGTACAAAGCTACGCAACTACCGGCCTAATTGATCGTTTCGGCTACATGCGTATGCAAGCACATGGATTTTTCTCAAGAGAATATGAGGAGGGGATCAATCCATTTGGCTGCCTCGAAGAGAACAAGGAAGCAGACGAATCTTACTTGTGGATCCGCATCGTCCGTGAGAGTAGCAGTGAACCCGGTCGGGATCGTGCTTTTTCAGGTGCGCCAAACAGACCTAAGGTCAGGGTTGACCGGGATTAGAAAGTATAGGGTGTCGATTTCAGAGATTTAGTGTTCGAGGTTTGATTTCGCTATACGAATTCAAGGTTTAAAATAGACTTCCAGTCCCAGGTGGAACCAGCTTCGCTGGATTGCTGGTAAACGGTGTCGGACGAGGAGCAGCCAAGCCTTCTCTTCCCAGAAGAGTCAAAGCCATCCTTCCTCTTCCCGCTGGGACCCACGAGCCCGACATAGCCCGCCCGTCCCGTGGGCGCGCCTTTGCGGGCAGCGAGTCGTGACTCCCCACTACAATCAGACAGCTCTCTCCATCACCATCCACCAAGCAAGACCGAAGCTTCCTCCACCCGCAGAACATCCCAACTGTATCCATGACAAGGTGGACCCACCCTCCAATTGCCCCACATCACGGCCGCACATCAGCGTTTGCAGCGCGTAACGGAATCATTTAGGCGTGCTACTCTCCTAATAATCCTCGACGTTAACTACGCTTTCCCCTCCCCTCTCCGAGTCCAAAACCAAGCAAAATCGAATCGGAACGGACCAAAATTTTCCCCAGGCACTGATCCGGCGGGTGGACGCTAATGCGGCGCCGTTAGAGGGGTCTGCTGCGCCCGTGGGCTTCGCCGTCACCGGCGGCGGGCATGGAGGTCCAGAACGGCGGCGGCGGCGGCGGCGCGGCGGTGGTCCTCAACGTGTACGACCTGACGCCCATAAACGACTACCTCTACTGGTTCGGCCTCGGCATCTTCCACTCCGGGATCGAAGGTTTTGACTCCCTGCCCACTCTCTCTTCCTGCTTGCTGGAGCTTGATTTGGTTCGTACCTTCGTACTGTACATATATTGTTACTTGCTTTGATGAGCCTGGGGTTATACTGGATACTTGCTACCGTAAGTCGTGGAGGTTACTGCTTTGAAAGAGGCAGGATAACAGGGTACAAGGGAAGAAGTTACGGGTGGTTGCAGATTTGAGGGGTGATGGACTGATCGTGGTCTGAATTTCTGATGACCAGTAATTAGTAAACAAGCAGCTTAAACCAGCTGTCAGGGCAAAGTAGTTTTCAGTTGTATGAGGAAGTTATAGGATGTAGGAGAAACTAAAAATTGAAGAACGGTGATGAATTATAACGATGTATGGGTGTTCTATTGATTGACAGGGTTGGTGGCAAATCCCTCGGCAGAGTTTGTTTGGTGTTGCAGTCATGTTCTTGTTCAAAGAACAGGTGGATACTGATCATAGTTAAAAAAAACGCACCTAGGCTCTAGGCAATAGCAAAACACCTAGCGCTTAATGTGCGCGGCATAATTGCGCTCAAGTGTGTGCTTTAGAAAAGCGCAAGGCGGTGGCAAAACACACAATTAACGCCTAGCGCTTCTTTTAGCTTTGACATTGAGCTAGCATCATAGCTGAATGTTTGCAGCTAATGAAAATGGTAGAGTCCTAGTCATACATGATATGTTCATTGGTAGTGGTCTACATTTTATGGACTGAGGTTGCTAGTTATGTCAAAATATTTACTGTGCATTGGGTTATTGGCTGATGCTTTTATGTGTAGCAGCTTCTTTTTTTTTTCAGACATGCATTTTGTGGATTCTCTGCTAGAGGTGTGAGCTTTAACTCATTGTTTTGTTGTAACTGAAATCTACAGTTCATGGTTTGGAATATGCTTTTGGAGCCCATGATCTCTCAACCAGTGGGGTTTTTGAGGTTGAACCAAAATGTTGCCCTGGCTATGTCTATAGAAGATCGGTATGGATGGGTACAACTGAGATGTCTAGGGCAGAGTTCCGCTCGTTCATTCAAACTCTTGCAGAAAAGTACAATGGGAATACATATCATTTGATTTCAAAGAACTGCAACCATTTTACAGATGATGTCTGTAAGAACATAACCAAAAAACCAGCCCCTGGATGGGTAAATCGGCTAGCAAGAGTGGGTCAGTATTACAAGTTTATGTCTTCTCTTTCTGACTTGCTCGGAGCGATAGGTGACTGATTATATTTTGTGAAATTCTTAGGTTACTTTTTCAATCGCCTCCTACCAAAAAGCATTCAAGTCTCTACTGTTACTCATGGAGCAACCCATCCTGCATTCTCTGGTGAGTCTGCTTCTAGTGCCTGCATTTTGCTTATAATTTGGGAAGACAGCTGTCTTTCATAATTTTGAGTAAATTGCATGCAGTTGTGAGCTACAGCTTGTTGTGTGTTTGTAGTTCTCATTCTAAATGGCCTGTATGCTTCAAAATGTTAACAGCCATAAAAGTGTTATTGTTTGTTGTATGTTTTGAATGATGCGTGCCTCAGAAATCTTTTACTAAGAAATAATAAGAGGGTATTCCGGTCATGTGCAATGCCATCTCCGCAATAAATTTGTTTGGCTCTGTGTTGTATGTTGTCTTCCGCCGCCATCTCCGCAATAAATCTGTTTGGCTTTGTGTTGTACGTTGTCTTCCGCCCTCCCATTTTCCTTCAAAAAACACTCCCCTGTTTGTTTGGTGAGCTTTATTATTCATAGTATGCTTGATCGTATTTACATATTCATCATGAAAAGAGAATGCGTCGTACTGCTTCTCTTGTTAGGGAAAACTTAGATGAAGTAGAGGGAACAACATGAGAAATTCTTGATTTCTACTGATTTGGTACTACACTCTTTTAAGCCACTTCACATTTTCACTGAATGCTGATACTTGTCCAGAATGGAAGAGAGTTTATAGACGGTGTGTCACTTGTTCTAATAGCTAGATTTTCCTTTCAAACTTCTGTATCCTCTCTTTCTTACCAAAAAATCTACGTACTAACATTTAGCTGTTTTTGATTATCTGCTAGATGATGATGTGGATTCATCAGGTTCATCCCTTAATGGGGACAGTGATATGGATGACCTGGACCAGCACCTGCTACCAGCCGCAGGCACTGACCTTCAATCTATAGTCATGTCACCAAAGCTATCGAAAGATCTTGTTTGAATTATCCTTCCATTTGGGTTCCCTGCTGCAGTTTAACGGGTCGTACTTCGCCAGCTTGTGTGATATCCAAGTATAGTTGAATGTTGATTGTATTGATTCTTTTCCAACGAGTTTTGCTGTGTACGCATATAGGAATTGTCTGTCTGGTAAAGAAGTGATTTTGCAACTCTTTGTATTTTGCTCAGTTGTTGCATAGTTCTTCAGGCATCAGTATCTTGTGTTCTCGTATGCTGCCAGGCGCAGGCAAATGCTGTCATCCTTCGCTGCAACGGTCTGATGTTTGTGATGAATATCTGAATTGGCAGCATGCCGTGGTCATATTAGCACAAGCTTGAAACCCTGGTCTAGCGCACTGCTTGTACGGCCACAGAATATGCTGTCACAAATGAGTACCATGTAAACTTAAATCAGTATATTGTAATATATTTTTGTTTTTTGGGGGGTTGTCTGCCGTGCCTATTGCTGGCGTTGTAACTGCGCCTGCAGAACTCTCTTTTATACATAATACACTTAGCTTCACTGTATTAGAGAAAATCTAGTGTATGTAGCAGATTGGTTTTTCGTGTGCTCCTCCAGAGGGATTGATGGCCATATATACTTTTTCACTGGAATCATTAGGTGCAATCAGCAATTGAGTGGAGAAATGTTCATATCACCTGATGCAGTGGATGTAAAGCCTGTGAGGAACTTCATGATCGACAATTTCGTGAAGTCTTTCTTACTACTAGAAGTGGGCTTAATAACTGTTCCCTTCTACGTCTCCGTATGACATAATACCAGAATCTTGTGTAATAGCTTGAATTCAGTTCGCTCCGTCTTCTGTTATAATGTTATGTGTAAAGAGGTATCTCAGAATGTCATCATGTTAATCTTATTTCATTTATCTGTTAATCCATTGTGCTCCTTGCAGCAATCTGCTGACAAATTCATATATTCATGAAAAGCTTGTGTAAAACACTTGTTCCATTCTATATGAAAGCCATCACCATTCGAGAACATATGGTAAACCAACTGATGAGCATTTAAAATTTACAGTAACTACAGAAAGTATGCTATAAAGCACTGAGATCCGTGATCCAGTGAACATGTCTTTTTCCTGTGAAATGCAGCGACTAATTTCTCCTGTACTAATATGTGCAGCCCCAGCAGAATTATCACCCTAGATCACTGCCAATGTGGCCACAAATGCTATAAAATCCACAAGATAAAATAAGAAGGAGGGTTTTAAGTCCACAGTTCAAGATCAAACTTCATTCACTAATTGGATTTGTATATCAGTGCATGCTTTACAATATCTGGGCATGCTTCACTTTTTTTGCTTGGAAACCGGCTATTTATTGAAGCATCAAGCTGATACAAATACATGAACCCGGCCTCTACAACAACACCATGGCGAAGCATTGAGGACACACACACACACGTGCCTCCTTGTTTCATGGCAATGCACATTCCGTAACCAACAGGTTCTTTACCAATGACAAAGAGATGAGGGTCCGAAACTCTGAAACAACACCTCTGGCCGTTGCCTGAACCGTCAAAGCTGGCTGGAGAAGGAACAAAGTGGAAGCAGTGCCAAAACCTCAAAATGACGCCTCCAAGAAGGTGATTGATGCCCATCCATCTTTTTAGTGCCCAGCAAATCCAGCAGACTTCACACAATGCTGCATCCATTTTTCAATGCCCTACATTTGAACAGTGAATAGGTTGGTGTAAATTGTTTTCTGCAACAATTGTCCATTATACCAGTGGATGTTCTTAACAGTTGTAGTGCGCTGAGAATCTTCATAATTCCCCTGTAATGTTTCTCCATCTTGAATCTTTTGTATCATCTCACTTGGCATTTCAAAAAGCTCAAGGTTGTCAAGCTGTGTGAGGTTCTCGATGCCTTGGGGTATTTCAGTTAGGTCATCACAACGGCCTAAGATTAGCTCATTTAGATGTACAAGACTCCCTTTTTGAAACTCTACATGAGAAAGGTTAGGCAAGTCATGTAAACTCAGCTTCTTAAGAACTGGAAAACAGCCTTCTGGAAAGGTCAAGCTCTTGTCGCTGTATGCATTGTTCAGGGTAAGATGTAACAGCCTGGGAAGTGATGAGAGCAATCCAATTGAATCTCCCTTGAGCTCAGATGAACATAAACGCAACTGCACGAGGCTATCAAGGCGGCCAACCCATGAAGGCAACTTACCTCTTGCTAACATCCCTGTCAATGAAAGTCTTTGTAGCTTTATTGGTGGTTGAGAAAATGGCTCCAAGTCCAATGATACATTAGCATCTCGACTGACAATTCCCAAGCGCAGAAGGCCACTCATTTTGGAGATGGATGAGGGCAAATGAACAAGAATGCTCTCATGCACACCAAATAGCTCTAAGCTCTTCATATGTTTCAAGCTTCCTAAGGATTTGACCATGTTCTCATCAGCTTCAACGTATTTAAGGGTCTGCAGGCAGGTTAGATTTTGTAGTCCCTGTGGAAATACAATTGCTGAACCATGCCCTGGATACCTAAAATCTGCAGATCGGCGTCTATACAATATCAGGTGGCGCAGGCTCTTGAGCTTCGCGATGCTAGGCGGTAACCTCTGGACCATGGACCACTTGGTGTCTAAAGTTTGCAAGTGATGTAATTTCCCCAATTCCTGTGGAAGCTCTTCAATGAGAGTGGACCGGATGCCAAGATACCGCAGATTAAGAAGATTGGTCAGTGAGCTAGGTAGTTTGTCTATCTGAACGAACCATAAGTTTAAAACGGTTAATAACCTAAAACCCGACAAGACTGAAGAATCCATATCTGCCATAAATGCATTGAAGGAGCGAATCGATGTCAACTTTGGAACTGTTATATGATCAGTTTCGCATCGGTCAAGTATAAGATGACGGATTTTCTTGCTTGACTCCAATGCTGGCGAACACTTTGAGAATACAATGAACCCTTCCTTCATGGACCTTTGCAGAATCAAATCTCTGATCAAGTCATGAATGCAGAGCCGCTTCACTCTTCCAAACTCATTTTTTAACGTGACCTGCAACAGGCTACGTTGCACTAGCTGGTTCAGGTAATCATCCGCGATCTCCTCCAATGTGCCCTGGCCCTTTTCCTCAATATAGCCTTCTGCAATCCACAACCTGATCAGAATTTTCCTTTTGATCAAGAAATCTTCAGGGTATATACTGCAATACAGCAAACATCTCTTCAGGTGATAAGGCAGATCGTCAATGCTCAGATTCAGTATGCTTGACACTTGCCCAATTCCACGAACACTGCTTTCATTCCAGTCAAGGCTGTCATGGACATTCTTCCAAGCAAATTCCGTTCTATCCTTCAATGCAAGGAGGTTACCAACTGATACAATTGCTAATGGTAGACCACAACATCTGCCCAGTATCTTCACAGCCCAATGCTCCAGATGATGCGGGCACTCCCGGTTGTCATCTTTCCTGAATGTGGTGTTACAAAACAAGGACCATGCTTCTTGCTCACGTAGCGGTTCCAACATGATGATCCTGGTGGATGCTGCGAGAGAGGCAACATCTTGACTGCGTGTCGTGATGATTATCCGGCTCCCGGTTCCATCATCAACCAACGCATTGCGGATTTCATACCACGCATTGGCATCCCAGACATCATCCAGCAATAACAGGTACCTCTTGTTGGCGAGATGCCCATGCAAAGCTTCCACCAGCGACCGGTAGTCCATCTCGTCAATGTCTGGCATGCCGGCACGGGCGTCCCGGTGCAATTCTTTGGCAATTTTCCTTAGGAGGTCATCCGTCGTGAAGTTCTTGGAGACGGACACCCATGCAGCGCAGTCGAAGTAGCGGCTTGCGGCGACTTCCTTGTACACGCTGGTGACCAGAGTGGTCTTGCCAACGCCGCCCATCCCACACACGGCGACCAGCGACCTCCGAGAGTCAAGGTCCTCCGTAAGCCATTTCATCAGTAACCTTCTGTGCGCCGCAACGCCGACGATTTCCCCATGCTCCACGAAATGCGCTGCTTCCGCTAGCTTCTGGCCTACAACGGGCCCGGTGCCGCCGTCGGGAGCGGAGCTTGACGCGGAGGCCTCAGCCTGTCGGATGCCGTACCGCTCCTTGGCATCCGACAGGTCGCGGAGCCTCGCCCGCGCCTTGCCTAGCCGTCTGGCCAGAGCGACCCACGCGCCGAAGTTAGCGCAGGCGCGGACGAAGCCGCCGCCGGAGAGGAAGGCGTACTCGTCCGCGGCGTCCTCCAGCTCGAAGCCGACGTCCCGGATCTGGTCCACCCAGGCGGAGACGAGCGCGTCCGCGCCGCGGCAGGAGTCGGCGAACCGGAGGAACGCGCGGAGGAGCTCCAGGTCCCGCGCCGCGGCGGCGATGCCCGAGCGGACGGCCACGAGAGAGGAGATGTCGGCGGCCGCACCGCGCGACAGTGTTGCGGCGACCTTCGCCGAGAGCGATATCGCGATCATCTCCGCCATGACCTCGCCGTAGACGAGCTGCGTGGTGTGGCAAGTCAGCGATTCTCTTTGACTGGCGGCAGCAATTCGATTCTCTCTCTATCCCGTCTGGGAATAGTTTCTTTTAGTTGAATTTTTTTGTTTGAATTGATCGTCTGGGAACAGCTAACCATGAAAAACAAGAATAAAAATGTTTTCCACTCGTCCCGGCTGAAACCCTAGCCGTTGTAAGAAGAGGCCAATATTCCAGCGCCGTCCTCCGGCGGCTTCCCTCCGCTGGCGACCTCAGTCGTCAGTGGTGAGGGGGTTGCCGGATCTACGCGCGTGGATCGTTTTTACTTCCTTGTAGTCTAGATTTTCAGGTTTGTTCATCGTCTTGACTTCGGCGGCGACGATGACGGTGTTGAATAAAGATTCTTCGGATCCTTCTCTGACGAGGCCATCAGTCCTATGGTTGGGGATGGATTTGAAAACCAGTCTGTTCAATCAAGGATGGCTTGGCGGCGGCATCCTCGTTGTGGACATGTGTCCTCGGGTTCCACAGTTGCAACGGCGTTTGCTCCAGTGTCAGCGCGGAGTTTGGAAGGTAGGTCAGGAGCTGATGCAGATTGTGGTCTGCATCGACGACATCTGAAAGACAAAACATGTGCTGGGTTCGTGGTTCGTGGATGGCAGGTATGGTCTCCTCCTTCGGTGTCTTAGTCGTGGTGGGGTGCCAGATCAGGAGTTTGATGATGTGTCTGGGGTGTTGTCCCGATCTGATTCGTTCAACGGCAAATGCTTCACTTTTGGTGAGCCATCTTGGAGGTCCGCAAAACTATATATCAGCGATGGAGCCGTGTCGAGCTCGGGTGATGAGGTGATATGTCGTTCTTTTCTTCGATGGCTGCTATGGTGGTGCCGAAGGCAGGTAACGTGCGTTGGTGTCAACCTCAAATATATTCTTATATCTTTTCAATTTTGTCATGTTAGTCCTTACGTGACTTGTACTTTAATCTTTATGATATGAATGAGACATGTATTACCATGCAAAAAATCAGAATAAAAATGATAAGAAAAAAACTGAAACAGATCAAAAAAGAAAAAGAAAAAATCAAGAAAAGGAAAAGAAAGAAAAAATAAAACAAAAACAAAAAACCCGGTTCAGGGAAGGTTCAGGTGAAACCCCGAATGGGTCGGCCCACAGAAACAGCAGCAGGCGAAGGGGTACGCGCTATGTCGCTTGACAGCGACCTAAGCGCACTAGTAGAAAAAGGGGCTTTCGTTCGGGCCTGGCCAGCCCATGAGTCATGGTTCTTTCACAAACCGGGATCAATGGATGCATTCGTCCCGGTTCGTGAGCCCAGGGGGCCGGCCGGGGCCTCATGGGCATTGGTACCGGTTTGTATGGATACATTTGTCCCGGTTCCAGGCACGAACCGGGACCAATGGGCCTCGCTCCTGGCCCACAAACATTGGTCCCGGTTCTTGGCTCGAACCGGGACAGAAGGCTGGGCTTTAGTCCCGGTTCCAGCCATGAACCGGGACAAATGAGTTGCCTATATATACCCCGTCGTTGTAGCAGAGCACTCCACAGTGCTCAGTTTTTTCTGGCCGGCGAGGAGAGGGCATTTGGGTGCTCTAGCTCACCTGCTATGCACACGAGGTGTTTGATGAAATGCCCAAGCCACGCTAGTTAAGCTTTCTCCTCTCGAAGCTCGACCTCCAAGCTCCATTTTCCCCGAGATTTGTCTAGGTTTAGCGGTCCGTCACGTCCCGTCCCCGTCTTCACCGCCGTCGATCGCCCGCGCCGATCTCGTCGCCTGCACCACTGTGGTGAGCCTGTTATCTTCTTCTGAAAGAAAAAAAATTCTTACTTTAGATAGATACTTGTCTAATTTTCTTACTTTTATTATTGCTTGTGCTTAAATAGTGCGATGGTTTTGGTATCCACCCCCGTCGGCCCTCGTCCTGGCTATGATTCGGATGTGGTATATATTATCTTTTATAACTATCTGGTTCATTTATTGTTTATGACAATTATGCCTATCAAGTTGACATAGATTTTATTTATGTAGGAGGTAGTTGAACCGGAAATTCCAACCGACCCTATTGTCGAGAGGTTAAATTTAGTTGAAGAAGAAAACAATTACTTGAAGGAAAAAAAAAATTGAGGAGGAGAAGATGATATTGGAGTTGCATGTTGCGGATGTCGTCGATGATCACAAGATCAAGATGGATGCAATGCGGTTGAAGATGAGAAAGATTAGAAAATATGCCATTCATATCGAGGCTTGGTATCATTATGCCGTTGGATCAATTTTTACCTTGGTTGTGATTATGATCGCATTTATTGTTGCATTGAAATGTTTCACATAGTTTCAATGTATGGTTTAACTGTTGGGGAACGTAGTAATTTCAAAATTTTCCTACGCACACGCAAGATCATGGTGATGCATAGCAACGAGAGGGGAGAGTGTGATCTACGTACCCTTGTAGAGCGACAGCGGAAGCGTTATGACAACGTGGTTGATGTAGTCGTACGTCTTCACGGCCCGACCGATCAAGCACCAAAACTACGGCACCTCCAAGTTTTAGCACACGTTCAGCTCGATGACGATCCCCGGACTCCGATCCAGCAAAGTGTCGGGGAAGAGTTCCGTCAGCACGACGGCGTGGTGACGATCTTGATGTACTACTGTCGCAGGGCTTCGCCTAAGCACCGCTACAATATTATCGAGGACTATGGTGGCAGGGGCGCCGCACACGGCTAAGAATATGATCACGTGGATCAACTTATGTGTTTCTGGGGTGCCCCTGCCTCCGTATATAAAGGTTCAAGAGAGGAGGAGGCCGGCCGGCCCCTATGGCGCGCCAAGGAGGAGTCCTCCTCCTAGTAGGAGTAGGACTCCTACTAGGAGGGGGAAAGAAGTGGGGAGGGAGAAGGAAAGGGGGCGCCGCCCCCCTCTCCTAGTCCAATTCAGACCAGGGGGAGGAGGCGCGCGGCCCACCTTTGGCTGCACCTCTCTCTCTCCACTAAGGCCCATATGGCCCATTACTTCTCCCGGGGGGTTTCCGGTAACCCTCCGGCTTTCCGGTTTTCTTCGAAATCACCCGGAACACTTTCGGTGTCCGAATATAGCCGTCCAATATATCAATTTTTATGTCTCGGCCATTTCGAGACTCCTTGTTATGTCCGTGATCACATCCGGGACTCCGAACAACCTTCGGTACATCAAAACGTATAAACTCATAATATAACTGTCATCGAAACCTTAAGCGTGCGGACCCTACGGGTTCGAGAACAATGTAGACATGACCGAGACATGTCTCCGGTCAATAACCAATAGCAGGACCTGGATGCCCATATTGGCTCCTACATATTCTACGAAGATCTTTATCGGTCAGACCGCATAACAACATACGTTGTTCCCTTTGTCATCGGTATGTTACTTGCCCGAGATTCGATCGTCGGTATCCAATACCTAGTTCAATCTTGTTACCGGCAAGTCTCTTTACTCGTTCCGTAATACATCATCCCGCAACTAACTCATTAGTTGCAATGCTTGCAAGGCTTAAGTGATGTGCATTACCGAGAGGGCCCAGAGATACCTCTCCGACATTCGGAGTGACAAATCCTAATCTCGAAATACGCCAACCCAACATGTACCTTTGGAGACACCTGTAGAGCTCCTTTATAATCACCCAGTTACGTTGTGACGTTTGGTAGCACACAAAGTGTTCCTCCGGCAAACGGGAGTTGCATAATCTCATAGTCATAGGAACATGTATAAGTCATGAAGAAAGCAATAGCAACATACTAAACGATCGGGTGCTAAGCTAATGGAATGGGTCATGTCAATCAGATCATTCAACTAATGATGTGATCCCGTTAATCAAATAACAACTCTTTGTCTATGGTTAGGAAACATAACCATCTTTGATTAACAAGCTAGTCAAGTAGAGGCATACTAGTGACACTCTGTTTGTCTATGTATTCACACATGTATTATGTTTCCGGTTAATACAATTCTAGCATGAATAATAAACATTTATCATGATATAAGGAAATAAATAATAACTTTATTATCGCCTCCAGGGCATATTTCCTTCAGTCTCCCACTTGCACTAGAGTCAATAATCTAGATCACATCGCCATGTGATTTAACATCAATAGTTCACATCTTTATGTGATTGGTTCACATCTCCATGTGACTAACACCCAAAGGGTTTACTAGATTCAATAATCTAGTTCACATCGCTATGTGATTAAGACCCAAAAAGTGATCATGTTTTGCTTGTGAGAGAAGTTTAGTCAACGGGTCTGCCACGTTCAGATCCGCATGTATTTTGCAAATTTCTATGTCAACAATGCTCTGCATGGAGCTACTCTACCTAATTGCTCCCACTTTCAATATGTATCCAGATTGAGACTTAGAGTCATCTGGATCAGTGTCAAAACTTGCATCGACGTAACCCTTTACGACGAACCTTTTTTCACCTCCGTAATCGAGAAACATATCCTTATTCCAGTAAGGATAATTTTGACCGCTGTCCATTGATCTACTCCTAGATCACTATTGTACTCCCTCTCTTAACACAGTGTATGGTATACAATAGATCTGGTACACAGCATGGCATACTTTATAGAACCTATGACTGAGGCATAGGGAATGACTTTCATTCTCTTTCTATCTTCTGCCGTGGTCGGGCTTTGAGTCTTACTCAACTTCACACCTTGTAACACAGGCAAGAAACTTTTTCTTTGACTGTTCCATTTTGAACTACTTCAAAATCTTGTCAAGGTATGTACTCATTGAAAAAACTTATCAAGCGTCTTGATCTATCTCTATAGATCTTGATACTCAATATGTAAGCAGCTTCACCAAGGTTTTTCTTTGAAAAACTCCTTTCAAACACTCCTTTATGCTTTACAGAATAATTCTACATTATTTCCGATCAACAATATGTCATTCACATATACTTATCAGAAATGCTGTAGTGCTCCCACTCACTTTCTTGTAAATACAGGCTTCACCGCAAGTCTGTATAAAACTATATGCTTTGATCAACTCATCAAAGCGTATATTCCAACTCCGAGATGCTTGCACCAGTCCACAGATGGATCGTTGGAGCTCGCACATTTTGTTAGCACCTTTCGGATTGACAAAACCTTCTGGTTGCATCATATACAACTCTTCTTTAATAAATCCATTAAGGAATGCAGTTTTGTTTATCCATTTGCAAGATTTCATAAAATGCGGCAATTACTAACATGATTCGGACAGACTCAAGCATAGATACGAGTGAGAAACTCTCATCGTAGTCAACACCTTGAACTTGTCGAAAACCTTTTGCAACAATTCTAGCTTTGTAGATAGTAACACTACTATCAGCGTCCGTCTTCCTCTTGAAGATCCATTTATTCTCAATTGCTTGCCGATCATCGGGAAAGTCAACCAAAGTCCAAACTTTGTTCTCATACATGGATCATATCTCAGATTTCATGGCCTCAAACCATTTCGCGGAATCTGGGCTCATCATCGCTTCCTCATAGTTCGCAAGTTCGTCATGGTCTAGTAATATGACTTCCAGAACAGGATTACCATACCACTCTGGTGCGGATCTCACTCTGGTTTACCTACGAGATTCGGTAGTAACTTGATCTGAAGTTACATGATCATCATCATTAGCTTCCTCACTAATTGGTGTAGTAGTCACAGGAACAGACTTCTGTGATGAACTACTTTCCAATAAGGGAGAAGGTATAATTACCTTATCAAGTTCTACTTTCCTCCCACTCACTTCTTTCGAGAGAAACTCCTTCTCTAGAAAGGATCCATTCTTAGCAACGAATGTCTTGCCTTCGGATCTGTGATAGAAGGTGTACCCAACTGTCTCCTTTGGGTATCCTATGAAGACATATTTCTTCGATTTGAGTTTGAGCTTATCAAGATGAAACTTTTTCACATAAGCATCGCAACTCCAAACTTTAAGAAACGACAGCTTAGGTTTCTTGCCAAACCATAGTTCACACGGTGTCGTCTCAACGGATTTAGATGGTGCCCTATTTAACGTGAATGCAGCTGTCTCTAATGCATAACCCCAAAACGATAGTGGTAGATCGGTAAGAGACGTCATAGATCGCACCATATCTAATAAAGTACGGTTATGACGTTCGGACACACCATTACATTGTGGTGTTCCAGGTGGCGTGAGTAGTGAAACTATTTCACATTGTTTTTAACTGAAGGCCAAACTCGTAACTCAAATACTCTTCTCTACGATCAGATCATAGAAACTTTATTTTCTTGTTACGATGATTTTTCACTTCACTCTGAAATTCTTTGAACTTTTCAAATGTTTCAGACTTATGTTTCATCAAGTAGATATACTCATATCTGCTCAAATCATTTGTGAAGATCAGAAAATAATGATACCTGTCGCGAGCCTCAATATTCATCGGACCACATACATCAGTATGTATGATTTCCAACAAATCTGTTGCACACTCCATTGTTCCGAAGAACGGAGTCTTAGTCATCTTGCCCATGAGGCATGGTTCGCAAGCATCAACTGATTCATAATCAAGTGATTCCAAAAGCCCATCAGCATGGAGTTTCTTCATGCGCTTTACACCAATATGACCTAAACGGCAGTGCCACAAATAAGTTGCACTATCATTATTAACTTTGCATCTTTTGGTTTCAATATTATGATTATGTGTGTCACTACGATCGAGATCCAACGAACTATTTTCATTGGGTGTGTAACCATATAAGGTTTTATTCATGTAAACATAACAACAATTTATTTTCTTACTTAAATGAATAACCGTATAAACATGATCAAATCATATTCATGCTCAACGCAAACACCAAATAACACTTATTTAGGTTCAACACTAATCCCAAAATTATAGGGAGTGTGCGATGATGATCATATCAATCTTGGAACCACTTCCAACACACATCGTCACTTCACCCTTAACTAGTCTCTGTTTATTCTGTAACTCCCGTTTCGAGTTACTAATCTTAGCAACTGAACTAGCATCAAATACTGAGGGGTTGCTATAAACACTAGTAAAGTACACATCAATAACATGTATATCAAATATACTTATGTTCACTTTGCCATCCTTCTTATCCGCCAATCACTTGGGGTAGTTCCGCTTCTAGTGACCAGTCCCTTTGTAGTAGAAGCACTTAGTCTCAGGCTTAGGATCAGACTTGGGCTTATTCACTTGAGCAGCAACTTGCTTGTCGTTCTTCTTGAAGTTCCCCTTCTTCCCTTTGCCCTTTTCTTGAAACTAGTGGTCTTGTCAACCATCAACACTTGATGTTTTTCTTGATTTCTACCTTCGTTGATTTCAGCATCACGAAGAGCTTGGGAGTTGTTTCCGTTATCCCCTGCATATTATAGTTCATCACGAAGTTCTACTAACTTGGTGATGGTGACTAGAGAATTCTGTCAATCACTATCTTATCTGGAAGATTAACTCCCACTTGATTCAAGCGATTGTAGTACCCAGACAATCTGAGCACATGCTCACTAGTTGAGCGATTCTCCTCCATCTTTTAGCTATAGAACTTGTTGGAGACTTCATATCTCTCAACTCGGGTATTTGCTTGAAATATTAACTTCAACTCCTGGAACATCTCATATGGTCCATGACGTTCAAAACGTCTTTGAAGTCCCGATTCTAAGCCATTAAGCATGGTGCACTAAACTATCAAGTAGTCATCATATTGAGCTAGCCAAACATTCATAGCGTCTGCATCTGCTCCTGCAATAGGTCTGTCACCTAGCGGTGCATCAAGGACATAATTCTTCTGTGCAGCAATGAGGATAAACCTCAGATCACGGATCCAATCCGCATCATTGCTACTAACATCTTTCAACACAATTTTCTCTAGGAACATATCAAAATAAACACAGGGAAGCAACAACGCGAGCTATTGATCTACAACATAATTTGCAAAATACTACCAGGACTAAGTTCCAGGACGTAATTCTTCTGTGCAGCAATGAGGATAATCCTCAAGTTACGGACCAAGTCCGTGTAATTGCTACCATCATCTTTCAACTTTGCTTTCTCAAGGAACGCATTAAAATTCAACGGAACAACAGCACGAGCCATCTATCTACAATCAAACATAAACAAGAAAGATACTATTAGGTACTAAGTTCATGATAAATTTAAGTTCAATTAATCATATTACTTAAGAACTCTCACTTAGATAGACATCCCTCTAATCCTCTAAGTGATCACGTGATCCAAATCAACTAAACCATGTCCGATCATCACGTGAGATGGAGTAGTTTCATTGGTGAACATCATTATGTTGATCATATCTACTATATGATTCACGCTCGACCTTTCGGTCTCCGTGTTCCGAGGCCATATCTGTATATGATTGGCTCGTCAAGTATAACCTGAGTATTCCGCGTGTGCAACTGTTTTGCACCCGTTGTATTTGAACGTAGAGCCTATCACACCCGATCATCACGTGGTGTCTCAGCACGAAGAACTTTCGCAACGGTGCATACTCAGGGAGAACACTTCTTGATAATTAGTGAGAGATCATCTTAAAATGCTACCGTCAAACTAAGCAAAAATAAGATGTATAAAAGATAAACATCATATGCAATCAAAATATGTGACATGATATGGCCATCATCATCTTGCTTCTTTGATCTCCATCTCCAAAGTACTGTCATGATCTATATCATCACCGGCATGACACCATGATCTCCATCATCTTGATCTATATCAATGTGTCGTCACGTGGTCGTCTCGCCAACAATTGCTCTTGCAACTATTGCTATCGCATAGCGATAAAGTAAAGTAATTATTGGACGCTTGCATCTTATGCAATAGAGAGACAACCATAAGGATTTTGCCAGTTGCTGATAACTTCAAGAAAACATGATCATCTCATACAACAACTTATATCTCATCACGTATTGACCATATCACATCACAACATGCCCTGCAAAAACAAGTTAGACGTCCTCTACTTTGTTGTTGCAAGTTTTACGTGGCTGCTACGGGCTTAAGCAAGAACCAATCTCACCTACGCATCAAAACCACAATGATAGTTTGTCAAGTTGGTGCTGTTTTAACCTTCGCAAGGACCGGGCGTAGCCACACTCGGTTCAACTAAAGTTGGAGAAACTGTCACCCGCAAGCCACCTATGTGCAAAGCACGTCGGGAGAACCGGTCTCGCGTAAGCGTACGCGTAATGTCGGTCCGGGCCGCTTCATCCAACAATACCGCTGAACCAAAGTATGACATGCTGGTAAGTAGTATGACTTATATCGCCCACAACTCACTTGTGTTCTACTCGTGCATATAACATCAACACATAAAACCTAGGCTCGGATGCCACTGTTGGGGAACGTAGTAATTTCAAAAAAATTCCTACGCACACGCAAGATCATGGTGATGCATAGCAACGAAAGGGGAGAGTGTGATCTACGTACCCTTGTAGATCGACATAGTAACTTGATCTGAAGTTACATGATCATCATCATTAGCTTCCTCACTAATTGGTGTAGTAGTCACAGGAACAGATTTCTGTGATGAACTACTTTCCAATAAGGGAGAAGGTATAATTACCTTATCAAGTTCTACTTTCCTCCCACTCACTTCTTTCGAGAGAAACTCCTTCTCTAGAAAGGATCCATTCTTAGCAACAAATGTCTTGCCTTCGGATCTGTGATAGAAGGTGTACCCAACGGTGACGATGGTGATCATGACGATGCTTCGGAGATGGAGATCACAAGCACAAGATGATGATGGCCATATCATATCACTTATATTGATTGCATGTGATGTTTATCCTTTATGCATCTTATCTTGCTTTGTTTGACGGTAGCATTATAAGATGATCTCTCACTAAATTCAAGATAAAAGTGTTCTCCCTAAGTATGCTCCGTTGCCAAAGTTCATCGTGCCCAGACACCACGTGATGATCGGGTGTGATAAGCTCTACGTCCATCTACAACGGGTGCAAACCAGTTTTGCACACGCAGAATACTCAGGTTAAACTTGACGAGCCTAGCATATGCAGATATGGCCTCGGGACACTAAGACAGAAAGGTCGAGCGTGAATCATATAGTAGATATGATCAACATAGTGATGTTCACCATTGAAAGCTACTCCATTTCACGTGATGATCGGTTATGGTTTAGTTGATTTGGATCACGTGATCACTTAGAGGATTAGAGAGATGTCTTTCTAAGTGGGAGTTCTTAAGTAATATGATTAAATTGAACTTTAATTTATCATGAACTTAGTCCTAGTAGTATTAGCATATCTATGTTGTAGATCAATAGCTCGCGTTGTTGCTCCCCGTTTATATTTTGATATGTTCCTAGAAAAAACCTAAGTTGAAAAATGTTAGTAGCAATGATGCAGATTGGATTCGTGATCTGAGGTTTATCCTCATTGCTGCACAGAAGAATTATGTCCTTGATGCACCGCTAGGTGACAGACCTATTGCAGGAGCAGATGCAGACGCTATGAACGTTTGGCTAGCTCAATTTGATGACTACTTGATAGTTTAGTGCACCATGCTTAACGGCTTAGAATCAGGACTTCAAAGACGTTTTGAACGTCATGGACCATATGAGATGTTCCAGGAGTTGAAGTTAATATTTCAAGCAAATACCCGAGTTGAGAGATATGAAGTCTCCAACAAGTTCTATAGCTAAAAGATGGAGGAGAATAGCTCAAGCAGTGAGCATGTGCTCAGATTGTCTGGGTACTACAATCGCTTGAATCAAGTGGGAGTTAATCTTCTAGATAAGATAGTGATTGACAGAATTCTCTAGTCACCATCACCAAGTTAGTAGAACTTCGTGATGAACTATAATATGCAAGGGATAACGGAAACAACTCCCAAGCTCTTCGTGATGCTGAATTCAACGAAGGTAGAAATCAAGAAAAACATCAAGTGTTGATGGTTGACAAGACCACTAGTTTCAAGAAAAGGGCAAAGGGAAGAAGGGGAACTTCAAGAAGAACGACAAGCAAGTTGCTGCTCAAGTGAAGAAGCCCAAGTCTGATCCTAAGCCCGAGACTAAGTGCTTCTACTGCAAAGGGACTAGTCACTGGAAGCGGAACTACCCCAAGTGATTGGCGGATAAGAAGGATGGCAAAGTGAACATAAGTATATTTGATATACATGTTATTGATGTGTACTTTACTAGTGTTTATAGCAACCCCTTAGTATTTGATGCTAGTTCAGTTGCTAAGATTAGTAACTCAAAACGGGAGTTGCAAAATAAACAGAGACTAGTTAAGGGTGAAGTGATGATGTGTGTTGGAAGTGGTTCCAAGATTGATATGATCATCATCGCACACTCCCTATAACTTCGGGATTAGTGTTGAACCTAAATAAGTGTTATTTGGTGTTTGCGTTGAGCATGAATATGATTTGATCATGTTTATATGGTTATTCATTTAAGTAAGAGAATAAATTGTTGTTCTGTTTACATGAATAAAACCTTATATGGTTACACACCCAATGAAAATAGTTCGTTGGATCTCGATCGTAGTGACACACATAATCATAATATTGAAACCAAAAGATGCAAAGTTAATAATGATAGTGCATTATTTGTGGCACTGCCTTTTAGGTCATATTGGTGTAAACCGCATGAAGAAACTCCATGCTGATGGGCTTTTGGAATCACTTGATTATGAATCAGTTGATGCTTGCAAACCATGCCTCTTGGGCAAGACGACTAAGACTCCGTTCTTCGGAACAATGGAGCGTGCAACAGATTTGTTGGAAATCATACATACTGATGTATGTGGTCCGATGAATATTGAGGCTCGCGACAGGTATCATTATTTTCTGATCTTCACAGATGATTTGAGCAGATATGAGTATATCTACTTGATGAAACATAAGTCTGAAACATTTGAAAAGTTCAAAGAATTTCAGAGTGAAGTGAAAAATCATCGTAACAAGAAAATAAAGTTTCTATGATCTGATCGTAGAGAAGAGTATTTGAGTTACGAGTTTGGCCTTCAGTTAAAAACAATGTGAAATAGTTTCACTACTCACGCCACCTGGAACACCACAATGTAATGGTGTGTCCGAACGTCATAACCGTACTTTATTAGATATGGTGCGATCTATGACGTCTCTTACCGATCTACCACTATCGTTTTGGGGTTATGCATTAGAGACAGCTGCATTCACGTTAAATAGGGCACCATCTAAATCCGTTGAGACGACACCGTGTGAACTATGGTTTGGCAAGAAACCTAAGCTGTCGTTTCTTAAAGTTTGGAGTTGCGATGCTTATGTGAAAAAGTTTCATCTTGATAAGCTCAAACTCAAATCGAAGAAATATGTCTTCATAGGATACCCAAAGGAGACAGTTGGGTACACCTTCTATCACAGATCCGAAGGCAAGACATTCGTTGCTAAGAATGGATCCTTTCTAGAGAAGGAGTTTCTCTCGAAAGAAGTGAGTGGGAGGAAAGTAGAACTTGATAAGGTAATTATACCTTCTCCCTTATTGGAAAGTAGTTCATCACAGAAATCTGTTCCTGTGACTACTACACCAATTAGTGAGGAAGCTAATGATGATGATCATGTAACTTCAGATCAAGTTACTACCGAATCTCGTAGGTAAACCAGAGTGAGATCCGCACCAGAGTGGTATGGTAATCCTGTTCTGGAAGTCATATTACTAGACCATGACGAACTTGCGAACTATGAGGAAGCGATGATGAGCCCAGATTCCGCGAAATGGTTTGAGGCCATGAAATCTGAGATATGATCCATGTATGAGAACAAAGTTTGGACTTTGGTTGACTTTCCCGATGATCGGCAAGCAATTGAGAATAAATGGATCTTCAAGAGGAAGACGGACGCTGATAGTAGTGTTACTATCTACAAAGCTAGAATTGTTGCAAAAGGTTTTCGACAAGTTCAAGGTGTTGACTACGATGAGAGTTTCTCACTCGTATCTATGCTTGAGTCTGTCCGAATCATGTTAGTAATTGCCGCATTTTATGAAATCTTGCAAATGGATAAACAAAACTGCATTCCTTAATGGATTTATTAAAGAAGAGTTGTATATGATGCAACCAGAAGGTTTTGTCAATCCGAAAGGTGCTAACAAAATGTGCGAGCTCCAACGATCCATCTGTGGACTGGTGCAAGCATCTCGGAGTTGGAATATACGCTTTGATGAGTTGATCAAAGCATATAGTTTTATACAGACTTGCGGTGAAGCCTGTATTTACAAGAAAGTGAGTGGGAGCACTACAGCATTTCTGATAAGTATATGTGAATGACATATTGTTGATCGGAAATAATGTAGAATTATTCTGTAAAGCATAAAGGAGTGTTTGAAAGGAGTTTTTCAAAGAAAAACCTTGGTGAAGCTGCTTACATATTGAGTATCAAGATCTATAGAGATAGATCAAGACGCTTGATAAGTTTTTTCAATGAGTACATACCTTGACAAGATTTTGAAGTAGTTCAAAATGGAACAGTCAAAGAAAAAGTTTCTTGCCTGTGTTACAAGGTGTGAAGTTGAGTAAGACTCAAAGCCCGACCACGGCAGAAGATAGAAAGAGAATGAAAGTCATTCCCTATGCCTCAGTCATAGGTTCTATAAAGTATGCCATGCTGTGTACCAGATCTATTGTATACCATACACTGTGTTAAGAGAGGGAGTACAATAGTGATCTAGGAGTAGATCAATGGACAGCGGTCAAAATTATCCTTACTGGAATAAGGATATGTTTCTCGATTACGGAGGTGAAAAAAGGTTCGTCGTAAAGGGTTACGTCGATGCAAGTTTTGACACTGATCCAGATGACTCTAAGTCTCAATCTGGATACATATTGAAAGTGGGAGCAATTAGGTAGAGTAGCTCCATGCAGAGCATTGTTGACATAGAAATTTGCAAAATACATGCGGATCTGAACGTGGCAGACCCGTTGACTAAACTTCTCTCACAAGCAAAACATGATCACTTTTTGGGTCTTAATCACATAGCGATGTGAACTAGATTATTGAATCTAGTAAACCCTTTGGGTGTTAGTCACATGGAGATGTGAACCAATCACATAAAGATGTGAACTATTGATGTTAAATCACATGGCGATGTGATCTAGATTATTGACTCTAGTGCAAGTGGGAGACTGAAGGAAATATGCCCTAGAGGCGATAATAAAGTTATTATTTATTTCCTTATATCATGATAAATGTTTATTATTCATGCTAGAATTGTATTAACCGGAAACATAATACATGTGTGAATACATAGACAAACAGAGTGTCACTAGTATGCCTCTACTTGACTAGCTTGTTAATCAAAGATGGTTATGTTTCCTAACCATAGACAAAGAGTTGTTATTTGATTAACGGGATCACATCATTAGTTGAATGATCTGATTGACATGACCCATTCCATTAGCTTAGCACCCGATCGTTTAGTATGTTGCTATTGCTTTCTTCATGACTTATACATGTTCCTATGACTATGAGATTATGCAACTCCCGTTTGCCGGAGGAACACTTTGTGTGCTACCAAACGTCACAATGTAACTGGGTGATTATAAAGGAGCTCTACAGGTGTCTCCAAAGGTACATGTTGGGTTGGCGTATTTCGAGATTAGGATTTGTCACTCCGAATGTCGGAGAGGTATCTCTGGGCCCTCTCGGTAATGCACATCACTTAAGCCTTGCAAGCATTGCAACTAATGAGTTAGTTGCGGGATGATGTATTACGGAACGAGTAAAGAGACTTGCCGGTAACAAGATTGAACTAGGTATTGGATACCGACGATCGAATCTCGGGCAAGTAACATACCGATGACAAAGGGAACAACGTATGTTGTTATGCGGTCTGACCGATAAAGATCTTCGTAGAATATGTAGGAGCCAATATGGGCATCCAGGTCCCGCTATTGGTTATTGACCGGAGACATGTCTCGGTCATGTCTACATTGTTCTCGAACCCGTAGGGTCCGCACGCTTAAGGTTTCGATGACAGTTATATTATGAGTTTATACGTTTTGATGTACCGAAGGTTGTTCGGAGTCCCGGATGTGATCACGGACATAATGAGGAGTCTCGAAATGGTCGAGACATAAAAATTGATATATTGGACGGCTATATTCGGACACCGGAAGTGTTCCGGGTGATTTCGGAGAAAACCGGAAAGCTGGAGGGTTACCGGAAACCCCCCGGGAGAAGTAATGGGCCATATGGGCCTTAGTGGAGAGAGAGAGGGGCAGCCAAAGGTGGGCCGCGCGCCTCCTCCCCCCTGGTCCGAATTGGACTAGGAGAGGGGGGCGGCGCCCCCCTTTCCTTCTCCCTTCCCACTTCTTTCCCCCTCCTAGTAGGAGTCCTACTCCTACTAGGAGGAGGACTCCTCCTTGGCGTGCCATAGGGGCCGGCCGGCCTCCTCCTCTCTTGAACCTTTATATACGGAGGCAGGGGCACCCCAGAAACACATAAGTTGATCCACGTGATCATATTCTTAGCCGTGTGCGGCGCCCCCTGCCACCATACTCCTCGATAATATTGTAGCGGTGCTTAGGCGAAGCCCTGCGACAGTAGTACATCAAGATCGTCACCACGCCGTCGTGCTGACGGAACTCTTCCCCGACACTTTGCTGGATCGGAGTCCGGGGATCGTCATCGAGCTGAATGTGTGTTAAAACTTGGAGGTGCCGTAGTTTCGGTGCTTGATCGGTCGAGCCGTGAAGACGTACGACTACATCAACCGCGTTGTCATAACGCTTCCGCTGTCGATCTACAAGGGTACGTAGATAACACTCTCCCGTCTCATTACTATGCATCATCATGATCTTGCGTGTGCGTAGACTTTTTTTTGAAATTACTGAAATTTTCAAAAAAATCAATAAATGCATGAAACATAACAAATGAAGTAAAAAAGGGTTGAAAATTGATGATGTGTCTTTGAATGGTGCATTTTGAGCACACAAAAACTCTGGAGTTCAAATAAGTTCAAAAAAAATGAAATCCCTGTGTAACAGATGAGTTTCCGTATGAAACCCTGATCAACTAAAAGGCAACATCATTTAGCTCAAAAATAATCAATTAAAATATTATGTTATGATCAACTAAAACAAAACTATAATATTCTTTAATAGCAAAAGTAAAATCAACTAAAAAACTTTTATAAAACTCTAATAGCAAAAGGAATCAGCTAAAAAGCTTTTATAAACCTTTAGTATTATAAGTATTTTCTGTTCAAAACATGAAAAAAAGAAAGAAACAAAATAAACTTTAATAAATAAGTAGAAACAAAATAAATTAAATTAAAATTTAATAAAATAAATAAGTAGAAACAAAGTAAAATAAAATAAAATAAACTTTAATAAAACAAATAAGTAGAAACAAAATAAACTTTAATAAAGTAAAATAAATAAACTTTAATAAATAAGTAGAAACAAAATAAATTAAATTAAAATTTAATAAAATAAATAAGTAAAAACAAAGTAAAATAAAATAAAATAAATTTTAATAAAATAAATAAGTAGAAACAAAATAAACTTTAATAAAGTAAAATAAATAAACTTTAATAAAATAAATAAAAATAGTATCAGTAAGTATTTTGTTGTAAGTAGAAACAAAATAAAATAAATAAAGCAACAAAGAAAACAAAAAAAATAAAAAAGTGCCACCTACTCGGCCCCAACGGCCTGAATACGACTAGAAACCCAACCATGGGCCAGGATTCAGGCCCGCACGAGGCCCAGTAGGCCCACAGGCACATAGTGACAGATTTTGTCCGAAAGCCTGCAGTTGAGAGGAGCTTGAAAGGGTGGGCGCAACAACGCTTATAAACCACTCTCGATCCCTCTCAACTAGCGAGGTGGGACTAAACTTTTGGCCGCGACGCGGGCAGCAAGAGGCCTTTGGTCCCGGTTGGTTCACCAACCGGGACTAAAGGTATGCATTGGTACCAGTTCATGGCACCAACCGGAACCAATGCCCCCCTTTAGTCCCGGTTGGTGCCACCAACCGATACCAAAGGCCTCTGCTTCCCTGAAAAGAGACCTTTGGTCCCGGTTGGTGCCACGAACCGGGACCAAAGCTCTGGGTATATAACCCACTTGTGAAAATTTTCATCTTCATCTCGCAGTTGCCCCCGACGACCTCGACGACATCGACGCCGCCAAGCTGCCCCGCCGCCGCCCGCCGCCCCCGCCGTCAGCGTCGCCGTCGCCGTCGCCCGACACCATCGCCGCACGCCGCCCCTGCCCCGACGCGCGTCGCCCCTGTCCCGACGCCATCGCCGCGCCACTCCCCGCGCCCCTGCTCGCCCCGACGTCGCCCGCCGCGCCCCTGCTCACTCCGACGCGTCCCTCTGTGAGCACCGCGCCCCTGCCGGCCCCGCCGCCGCTGTGCTTTTTTAGTTATACATGCTATTTTTTTTACATGGTTTTACATATTTTTAGATTTTCATATATGTATGTATGTATTTTTTAGATATATGTATTTTTTTATGTATGTTCATATATGTATGTATGTATTTTTTACATGTTTTTTGTATGTATGTATGTATTTTTTTCAATTGTAATATGCATGATGTTTTAAAAATACATATATGCAAAATTTAGATTTCTAAAAAAGTTTTATCTATATATGTTCTCTGATTTAGTACATTAATTTTAGGTTAATTTCATTTTTAGAAAAGTTTCATATATTTAGGAAGAAGGAAGAGAAGAAAAGAAGGAAGAAGAAGAAAAAGTTGTATATATGCAAAAGTTACATTTTTAGAAAATTTCTATATATCTAGCTAGGAAAGGAAAGACGAAGAAAAGAATGAGAGGAAAAAGGAAAATAAGAAGAGGAAGAAAGGAGAAGAAGAGGAGAGGAAGAATAGGAGAAATAAATAAGAAGAGGAAAAAAGAAGAAAAAGAAGAGGAGAAGAAACTTCTCCTCTTCTTTTTCTTCTTTTTTTTCTTCGTTGTCGATATACTCCGTCCCGATAACTTCGTTTAGTTTTAGGATTATTTTAGTTTATGTTTAGTTTAGGATGAAGGAAAAGAAAAAGGAGAAGAAGAGGAGAGGAAGAAGAGGAGAAATAAATAAGAAGAGGAAAAAAGGAAAAAAAATATTTCTATTTTCTCTTCTTCTCCTTTATTCCTTTCTTCTTCTCCTCTTTTTTTCTTCGATCTTCTCCTTTATTCCTCCTCTCGACCGTGATAATTTATACCACGGGAGCACCCCGCGGCCCTCTCGCTCGACCAAAATTCTCGAGGACACCCATACCCTAGAAAAAAACGATGTCGGTCTCCTACCCCCTCCCGCCGCGCCCCTACCCGATTGACAAACTCTCTTGAGGCCACCCAAATTTACCAAGTTAAAAGAGCGTTGTCGTCGAGGACACCCCAAACCCTAGAGAAGTGTCGAGGTCAGGCCACTAATATGATTCCTTATTGTGCTTAGCTAGCTAGTTCAACGTTTGCCACTAATATATCCATCTGTCATGTTTGAATAATAATTGCCATGTTGTAAATATTTGCAGAAACTATGGATCCGCACCCCCGAGACGAAGCACAAGAAGCGGTGTTGGGGGAGATAATCGCAAACGAAAGTGATGTCGTCTTGTCGTTTCTCAACGTCACATGCACCGATGGTCTGGAAACACAGGATGAAGAAGTAGGCTACGACATGATGATCAAACAATGGAGGAGGAAGGACACCGTGATGACGGCTCCGGTGACCGAATGGAGGGGGAAGGACACCGTGTTGACGGCTCCGGTGACCGAACAGAGGGGAAGGACACCGTGATGACGGCTCCGGTGACCGAACGGAGTCCGGCCAGGTATATATATATAAAGCATGTGCTGACTATAGCTAATTGATGCATTAATTGTTTTTGGTATGTACACATATTAACTCTCTTCTTTTTATTCTTTTCTAGCCCTCCGGATCGAGCAACACTTCGATAACGAGACGAGGCCCGAAGAGAAAGTTGCGCACGGATGAAAGGTACACGATCGTCGAAATTGATCGCGCTGGCCAACCGATTGAACTCCTCCGAACCAAGCAAAAATGTAATGCTCAGTGCGGGGTTCTAGTTAGGGACATGATCCCGATCAGCATCGAGCAATGGTTGAAGCCTAAGGACAAAGACTCTCAGGTGCCTTATGTCAGGGATAGGCAGAAAGCTGATCTTTGGACCGTGCTGCAGGAAAATTTCACCTTCCCGCCAGAGGAGGATTCGGAGAATCCAGTTAAAAAGCCAATGATCAAGGCTTATGCTCTTAAGAAGATGGCTGAGCTATTCAGGAGGTGGAAGAATGAGCTGAAATCATCATTTGTCGACCAAGACAAGACTCCAGAATTCATCGGCCGATTTGAGAAGATCAAAGATCAGTAGCCCGCATTTATCACCAAAAAGAAATCTGAGAGAGCAGCGAAGATGTCAGCGACAAACAAGAAAAATGCCGCAAAGAAGAAGCATTACCATCGCACGGGGTCAGGTGGCTACCTGAAAGCCCGGCCATTGTGGGACAAGGCTGAGAATGACCTCATTGCTAAAGGGATCGAACCAGAGACGCGACGCTGGCCAAACCATTGCAGGACTTGGTTCTTCGGGGTTGGGGGAAAATTGGACCCTGTAACACGGAAGTGCGTTTGGACCAACGAGCAGCTAAACACACCCATCGTGAGGCTTCAGGAGTATATCGAAAAGGCGCAACAAGGGACGTTCGTTCCGGACAGAGAGAACGACGAGCTCACAGAGGCCCTCGGGAATCCTGAGCACCCCGGACGGACACGAGGCACGCCAGGCCCCCTTTCGTGGAAGGCTGGATTTCCCGACGCAGGCGGTTACAAACGCCGGGAGAGGAAGAAGAAAAACGAGCTGACCCAACTATAGGTGCTGCACGCAAGGGTACAAGCGCTAGAGGAACGAGACGAGGCCCGCAGCGCGTGACCTACCGAAGCTGCTACACCCGAAGCTACCCCGCCATGTCAGCGGAGAAGCAGCGTGGCTTCCACGAAGCTGCTTCAGGAGCCTGTTGATACGTCTCCGTCGTATCTATAATTTTTGATTGTTCCATGCCAATATTATTCAACTTTCATATACTTTTTGGCAACTTTTTATATTATTTTTGGGACTAACATATTGATCCAGTGCCCAGTGCCAGTTCCTGTCTGTTGCATGTTTTTGGTTTCGCGGAATATCCATATCAAACGGAGTCCAAGCGGTTTTGGTTCTGATTCTTTTTGCACTGTCTTGCTATACAACTTTTTTATTTTTCCTAATTTTGGTAGGATTTTTCAAGTATCAGAAGTATGGTGAATGTTCAGATTATTACAGACTATTCTGTTTTAGACAGATTCTGTTTTTGATGCATAGTTTGCTTGTTTTGATGAAACTATCGAATTATATCAATGGATTAAGCCATGAAAAAGTTATATTACAGTAGACACAATGCAAAAACAAAATGTGAATTGGTTTGCAATAGTACTTAGAGTAGTGATTTGCTTTATTATACTAACGGATCTTACCGAGTTTTCTGTTGAAGTTTTGTGTGGATGAAGTGTTCGATGATTGAGAAGGTCTCGATGTGAGAAGAAGGAAGAGAGGCAAGAGCTCAAGCTTGGGGATGTCCGAGGCACCCCAAGTAAATATTCAAGAAGACTCAAGCGTCTAAGATTGGGGATGCTGGGGAGGCATCCCCTCTTTCTTCAACAAGTATCGGTATGTTTTCGGATTCGTTTCGTTCATGCAATATGTGCAATCTTGGAGCGTCTTTGCTTTAGTTTTCATGTTTCTTTTTTGCACCATGCTGGTATGAGATAGTCCTTGGTTGATTTATAGAATGCTCTTTGCACTTCACTTATATTTTTTGAGTATGGCTTTATAGAATGCTTCATGTGCTTCACTTATATCATTTGAAGTTAGGATTGCCTGTTTCTCTTTATATAGGAAACCGCCATTTGTAGAATGCTCTTTTGCTTCACTTATATTTGTTAGAGCACGGGCATATCTTTTGTAAAAAGAATTAAACTCTCTTGCTTCACTTATATCTATTTAAAGAGATGACAGGAATTGGTCATTCACATGGTTAGTCATAAAATCCTACATAAAACTTGTAGATCGCTGAATATGATATGTTTGATTCCTTGCAATAGTTTTGCGATATAAAGATGGTGATATTAGAGTCATGCTAGTGGGTAGTTGTGGATTGTAGAAATACTTGTGTTGAGGTTTGTGATTCCCGTAGCATGCACGTATGGTGAACCGTTATGTAACGATGTCGGAGCATGATTTATTTATTGATTGTCTTCCTTATGAGTGGCGGTCGGGGACGAGCGATGGTCTTTTCCTACCAATCTATCCCCCTAATTTGCATATTTAATTATGGTATAATAAACATATTTATATAAAGTGCCTAAGTGCTTTAAACTAAATAAAACAGAAAAGAGAAATAAAAAAGAAAAAGGGAAAAGACAAAACAACAAAAGAAAAAAAAAGAAACCCCCTGCCCCCTGGGCTTCGGCCCGGCAGGCCGCAAGCCCCCCTCCTTGGGACTCAGCCCACCAGGCCCAACCGGCCAACCCCTCCCCTTATCCACTCCTCCCCCCAATCCCCCCCACAACCAGCGACACTCCCCCCTACTCCCGAAAGTATCTCCTCCCCCTCTCCCCCGATTGGATCGGGATCGAGGAGGAGGCGCCCGACGTCGTCACCCGTCGCCGCCTAGAGACCGCGCTCGCCTCGCCGGACCTCCCTCGCCGGCCTGTCCCTCTCCGTCGCACCGTCCCCGGCATCCACCCCGAGTCCCATTGCCCAGTCCCCTACACCCCACCGTGAGCGCGAGCCCCTCCCTCTCCTCTCTCCCCCCGCATCGACCATGGCCTCGCCCGCCGCTCACGCGCGCGCTCGCCACCCGCCCCGCACGGCTCCGCCCGCGCACGCCGCTCGGCCGCGCGCCCGCGCCCCTGGTGCTGCTCCCCCCGCCTCCCTGCCGCCGCAGTGATCGCGCCCCTCCCGCTGCCTCCTCTGCTGCGCTCGCCGGCGCCGTTCCGCCCCACACCGCCTACGCCTCACCCCCATGGCCGTTGTGCCCTGCCCCGCGTGACCCGCTACTGCCCGGCTCCCTCCGTGCCCGCCTGCTCGTGCGCCCGCGTCGCAACGACTACCGCGCGTGCAGCCGCACCTCGCGACCGTCGCCCCCCTCCATCCCGCTCACCAGCCTGTACCCACTGGCCGCGCCCTGGCTCCGCTTGCTGTCGGCCCCGTTCGTCCCTTCGCCGCTGCTATGGTTGCCCGCGCCGGCCATGTCCGCTCGCTGCCGCGCCGGCCCCGTCTGCTCGCTGCCGCGCCCCCCTTCTTGTCGCTGTTGGGGCCGCTTCTGCTGGCCCCGTGCTCCGCTGGTGGTGCTCTGCTGCCCTCCGGCTGACGTCCCCCTCCGGCGATAGCCCAGCCTCGCCGGCCTCGTTCGCGGTGGCGCCCCTGGACATGCGCTCGATCGGTCGCGCCCGAAACCCGTCGCCCGAACCCAATAAGGCCATGGGCCTATGACAAATGGGCCCCAGCGCCCCAGAACGTATTTTAAAAAATAAAAATAAAAATAAAATTGATTAATTAATTAATTAAAGAATTAATTAACTTAATTAATTTTTATTAATTAAACTAAAACAACTAATTAAGCCTAACTAATTAACCTAAACCCTAATTATCTAAAACAGTCAATGACAGGGGGGTCCCACCCCTGTTGACCAGTCAAACGTTGACTGGTCAACTAGGTCCCCCTGGCCCACATGTCAGCCTCTGTGTACATTCTGTGTACACAGGGCTGGGTACCCATAGCATTTTGTCTATTAAGTTTGAATTAGTAATAATTTCAGAAAATGAATAAAACTTTGAAAAATCATATAAAATAATCTGTAACTCGGATGGAAAAACTCTGTACATGAAAGTTGCTCAGAACGACGAGACGAATCCGGATGCGCAGCCCGTTCATCCGCCACGCATCCCTAGCATAGTGAACATGCAACTTTCCCCCTCCGGTTCGTTTGTCCGAAAACGCGAAACACCGGGGATAATTTCCCGGATGTTTCCCCCCTTCACCGGTACCACCTCGTACCGCGTTAGGACACACCTAGCATCACGCTTTGTCATGTCATGCATCGTCATGCATTTGTTTGCATTATATTTATTATTTCTTCCCCCTTTTCTCTCGCTAGACACCGAGACCGACGCCGCTGCTACCCAGTACGCTACGGTGTTGACGACCCCTCTCTCTTGCCAAAGCAACCAGGCAAGCCCCCCCTGATCACCAGATATCGCCTACTCTCCTCTATACTGCTTGCATTAGAGTAGTGTAGCATGTTACTGCTTTCCGTTAATCCTATCCTGATGCATAGCCTGTCCTTGCTACTACTGTTGTTACCTTTACGTGCAATCCTAATGCTTAGTGTAGGATGCTAGTTTATCATCAGTGGCCATACATTCTTGTCCGTCTGCCATGCTATACTATCGGGCCGTGATCACTCGGAGGTGATCACGGGTATATACTTATACATAATATATGATACTTGTGATGACTAAAGACGGGTCGGCTCGTAGGAGTACCCGCGAGTGATTCACGGATTGGGTCCGAAAGGACGTTCGTCCCGACGGCCCTCTGAGTGGATCTTTGTGGCGAAGCGACAGGGCAGGTTGAGACCACCTAGGAGAGAGGTGGGCCTGGCCCTGGTCGGCGTTCGTGGTTATTTCAAGATAACACGTTTAACGAGATCTTGGTATTTGATCTGAGTCTGGCTACTGGCCTATACGCACTAACCATCTACGCGGGGACAGTTATGGGCACTCGACGTCGTGGTATCAGCCGAAGCCTTCGTGACGTCAGCGACTGAGCAGCGCGCGCCGGATTGGACTGGAACGCCTGCTAGGCTAGGTCTGCTTCCGGCCGCGTTCGCAACATGCAGGTGTGCAAAGGGCGATGGGCCCAGACCCCTGTGCCATAGGATTTAGACCGACGTGCTGACCTCTCTATTGTGCCTAGGTAGGCCTGCGACGTGTTGATCTTCCAAGGCCGGGCATGACCCAGGAAAGTGTGTTCGGCCAAATGGGATCGAGCGTGTTGGGTTATGTGGTGCACCCCTGCAGGGAAGTTAATCTATTCGAATAGCCGTGATCTTCGGTAAAAGGATGACTTGGAGTTATACCTTGACCTTGTGACAACTAGAATCGGATACTTAATAAAACACACCCTTCCAAGTGCCAGATACAACCGGTGATCGCTCTCTCACAGGGCGACGAGGGGAGGATCATCGGTTAGGATTATGCTACACGATGCTACATGGTGGACTTACCTTCTGCTCTCTTCTACATGCTGCAAGATGGAGGTGTCCTGAAGCGTAGTCTTCGATAGGACTAGCTATCCCCCTCTTATTCCGACATTCTGCAGTTCAGTCCACATATGATACCCTTATTCCATTTGATACCAATGCATACATATGTAGTGTAGCTCCTTGCTTGCGAGTACTTTGGATGAGTACTCACGGTTGCTTTGCTCCCTCTTTTCCCCCTTTCTATACCCGATCGCTGTGACCAGACGATGGAGTCCAGGTGCCAGACGCCACAGTCGATGACGACTACTACTACTCAGGAGGTGCCTACTACTACGTGCAGCCCGCTGACGGCGACCAGGAGTAGTTTAGGAGGATCCCAGGCAGGAGGCATGCGCCTCTTTCGATCTGTATCCCAGTTTGTGCTAGCCTTCTTAAGGCAAACTTGTTTAACTTATGTCTGTACTCAGATATTGTTGCTTCCGCTGACTCGTCTATGATCGAGCTCTTGTATTCGAGCCCTCGAGGCCCCTGGCTTGTAATATGATGCTTGTATGACTTATTTTATTTGTAGAGTTGTGTTGTGATATCTTCCCGTGAGTCCCTGATCTTGATCGTACACGTTTGCGTGTATGATTAGTGTACGATTGAATCGGGGGCGTCACAAGTTGGTATCAGAGCCGACTACCTGTAGGAATCCCCCTTCCACACTCCTTGGCCGAAGTTGAGTCTAGATATTACAAAAACTTTTACTAACATGGATGTGTGCCTTACGGGCCCACGTCGCCTTCTGGGTGGTATTAGGATCTTTTACTCCTTGATCCTTACTCTGGGACTCTGAACCCTCTCCTACTCGGGTTAAACGATTTTACTAACTCTAACATTAGGATCCCGTGACCACATTCACCCCAAAGTTGGATAAGCCCTAGTTATTCTTTAGAGTAGTATTTGAACATTATCCACCTTGTCATTTGACTCATCTGAAAACATCTTTGTTTTCAGATGGAACCCACGAGACAGGCCGTGTGCCACACAACGGCCATTGGTGCCTCAGGATCACCTGCTATGTTGGTTGAGATGATGACCTATCTGGGTTATCGCTAGCACCTTGAGTACACCGTCGATGAGGAGTACCAAGACTTCAACCAGGAGCAGTACCGTGCCATCGTCCACCTCTACTCTCGGGAGTATGACTCCACTACCGTGTTGCACACTGCTCATGGTGTTGGAGTGACTATCGACATGGCGGTCCACGATGCTGCTTATGCTGCTTTGACATGTCTACATGGAGAGTATCAGGAGTTGGACACCTCCCCCTTCAGGCACATTGCTATCGCATCCGATGTTGGTGCGGAGGGATACTACACTGCTGCGTACTCCACTATCACCCGAGAGCCATTCTACCATCAGAACCTGGTTCTGCATGCTGATGGGCTGGATAGAGCTAACCGAGCTCTTCGCCACGAGCTGTACACCACCCGTCAGCACCTGTACCGTGCTCTTGCACCCCTCTGTCTGATCTGGTGATCTGTCGCGTACTGCAATCTACCCTGCCAGGACCGTGATGCCCCAGGGCATCGGCTGACCAGATGTGGGAGGCTACTCTCCCGCACTTGGTCCTCTCCTGCCACCTGTGCATCGGGTTCCGCACCAGAGTATCGGCGGACCCCAGGCTACTCGCGTGGAGGTCTTCCCTTCGCGTCACTACCAGTTGTCAGGCTACACCTACCTCCACAGTTCCTCTTGGGACTGATGTGGGCTTGCTTGTTAGTGTTAGATGCCTTCGCCGCGAGCCTGCGTGCCGCCTATGATGTTCTTAGTCTGTGTACCGAACTCTATGCATGATCACTTTTGTAAGATGTGCCAACTACTATGTAGTATCTATCGTGTTCCTTTCATTATGCATGTTTCATCATGAATGATTCTTGTCCTCGCAATTTCTCAATGCTGAACTACTCCTGTTATATACTAGCAGGATGGTTAGACCAGGTGGTCGTGGTCGTGGTGGCAACACCCCACCACCTCCTGAGTACATGGCTGGTATGATCCAACAACTTGAGATGAATCGCCAGTTCATGGAGAATATGATGGCTCAGTTTCCTCGCCCCAATATGAACCAGCAGCCAACCCCAGTAACTCTGCAGGATTTCATGCGCCTGAACCCAACTGTGTACCGTAGCTCAACTCAGCCTTTGGATGCTGATGACTGGCTCCATGACATCACCTATGAGATGGAGTCTGCTGATGTAGCCCCTGCCAGCTATGTCACCTTTGCTTCCTTCTTCTTGAAGGGACCCGCTGCTCAATGGTGGGACAGCCACAGGCGTACTTTGCCAGTTGGAACAATCATCACCTGGCCAGACTTCCAAGCTGCTTTTCGTGCTCGCTTCATTCCTCAGGGAGTCATGGACCATAAGAAGTGTGAGTTCCGCAACCTCACCCAAGGCAACAAAACTGTTGAAGCTTATCAGCGGGAGTTTCTTGACTTGTCCCACTATGTTGAAGAAGACATTGCAACTGATGCACACAGACAGGAGAAGTTCCGTGATGGCCTTCAAGCTGATATCAAGCTCACACTTCTAGTGCATGACTTTGTTGATTTCGCCACCCTAGTGAACAAGGCCATCAATGTCGAAACTGGTCTGCAGGAATACCAGGGCTCTCACAGGCGCAACCGTGACACGGGCTCATCTTCGGGCCCGTCTTCGCAGAAGCGTAAGATATGGATTCCCAACAGCATGTACTAGCCAACTGCACCTGCCCCAAGGCAGTCCTATGCTGCACCTCGTCTGCCTCCTCCTCCAACTAGGCAGCCATGGCTTCTAGCTCCACCACCCCAAGCTCCTGTTCCCACTCCCAATAATGGTTTGTGCTTCAGGTGTCGTCAATCAGGGCACCGTTCTAGGGAATGCAACCAGAACCAGAATCAACTGGCCCTCCCAACAACTGGCCATGGAAGCAACCATCCCCGCAACAACAATGCCAAGTCTTATGGTCGTGTTCATGCCAACCACGTTGATCTCAATGAAGTTCTAGACCAGCCTGCTACCATGATGGGTACACTCCTCGTAAATTCAGTACCAGCATCTGTTTTATTTGATACAGGAGCATCGCATTCATTCATATCAGCTGAGTTTGCATTCATGCATGGCATTAAATACGAAGAGATGAACACTGTGATTGTGGTACACACTCCTGCGGGCCAGTGTCAAACCTCTATGGTTAGTCACAACGTTCCCGTTGAAATTGAAGGACTGGAATTCCTTGACTCTCCCATCGTACTGAAATCCTGTAGCATCGACCTCATTCTGTGAATGGATTAGTTGAAAGCGCATACTGCTTCTATAGTTTGCGCCACTAAGGTCGTCCATCTGCTACATCCTTCTGATGAAATAATTACTTACCAAGCTCATCTAGTTCAAAACGCCGAGGCATGTCTTTATGCCTTGAATGAGTTGAAGGCTGCACCACTCGAGGGCATTGAAAACATTCCCGTCGTTCATGAATTCCAAGACGTCTTCCCAGAAGAACTTTCAGGGATTCCCCTACTAGAGCTGTCGAATTCATCATCGACTTGAAACCCGGTACCACCCCTATAGCTAAACGACCCTACAAGATGCCGCCGCATGAACTCATTGAGCTTAAGGAGGAAATCGACAAATCTCTTGTCAAAGGTTTCATTCGCCCAAGTTTCTCTCCTTGGGGAGCACCTTCTCTTTTTGTTAAGAAGAAGGATGGGACAAATCGATTAGTCCAAGACTACCGTCCTATAAACCAAGCTACCATTCAGAATAAATATCCTCTTCCTCGGATCAATGATCTTTATGATCAACTTGCTGGCTCATCAGTGTTCTCCAAACTCGACTTAAGGTTGGGTTACCACCAGATCCGTGTTCGTGAAGAGGATATCCCAAAAAACGCCTTCGTAACTCGGTATGGATCATACGAGTACACCGTCATGTCATTCGGCTTAATGAATACTCCAGCCACCTTCTCTCGTCTGATGAACTATATATTCATGGATTATCTCTACAAGTTCGTCATGGTTTATTTGGACGATATCCTTGTATTTTCCAAGAACAAGGAAGAACATGCTGAACATCTTCGTCTTGTGCTGGAAAAGCTTCGAGAGCATCAACTGTATGCTAAGTATTCCAAGTGTGAATTCTGGCTCCCCGAAGTAACCTATCTTGGGCATGTCATCTCCAAGGATGGTATTGCCGTCAACCCTAAATGAGTTCAGGCTATTCTCAATTGGACTCCTCCGAAGAATGTCAAGCAAGTCCGAAGTTTTCTCGGTCTCGCCAGCTATTGCCGTCGATTCGTCGAGAACTTCTCCAAGATTGCCAGGCCTCTGACTAATCTGTTGCATAAGGGTGTCAAGTTCGACTGGACAGACAAGTGTCAGGAAAGTTTCCAGACGCTCAAAGACAAGTTGACTTCTGCCCCAGTGCTTGCTCCACCTGATACTAAGAAGGACTTCATCATTTACTGTGACGCTTCCCGTCAAGGATTAGGCTGTGTCCTAATGCAAGAGCGCAGAGTGATTGCTTATGCCTCTCGTCAACTGCGCCCTCACGAAGAAAACTACCCAGTTCACGACCTCGAGCTTGCTGTTGTCATTCATGCACTGAAGCAGTGTCGACATTACCTTCTCGGTAATCGTTGCGAGATCTTCACCGACCACAAAAGTCTGAAGTATCTGTTTACTCAGCCATATCTGAACCTCCGTCAGCAGAGATGGATGGAGACTGTTGCAGACTTTGACGTGGGTATATCATATACCCCCGGCAAGGCTAATGTAATGGTTGATGCCTTGAGCCGCAAGTCTTACTGCAACCACCTCCAGGTTCACAAAGTTCAGCCCTCGCTTGTCGAAGAATTTAGAAAGCTGAACCTTCATATTGTTCCTCCTGGAGCACTCGCTCCCCCTCCCCCAGAGTTCCGAAAGATGAATCTTCTTGTTGTTACTAAGGGTTCTCTAAATACCCTGGCTGTCGTACCAGATCTCGTAGCTGGTATAAAGACTATTCAAGGTTATGACTCTGAAGTCCATAAGATTAAACGCCATCTAGCAGAAGGAAAGCCCTCATTCTTCACTATCGCCGATGATGGCGCCTTGTACTTCAAAGGCCGCCTAGTGGTACCATGTTTGAAGAAAAACCTGGATAAGACTAAAAGGGTTATGTAAGAAGCTCATGATACGCCTCTGTCCATCCATCCTGGTAGTACAAAGATGTACCAGGATATTCGTCAAAGATTCTGGTGGTCTAATATGAAGCAGTACATTGCTCGTTATGTTGCTGAGTGTGACGTTTGCCGCCGTATCAAAGCAGAGCATCAAAGGCCTGCTGGAACTCTGCAACCTATCTCTATTCCTGAATGGAAATGGGACCATGTTGAAATGGACTTCGTCACTGGATTTCCCAAATCGCAGAAAGGTAATGATGCTATTCTTGTCGTCATTGACCGGCTTTCTAAAGTTGCACATTTTCTGGCGGTCAAAGAGACAATCACTGCTAGTCAGCTTGCTACTCTCTATATGGCCAGAATTGTTTCACTTCATGGTATTCCACTGGTTATCAGTTCAGACCGTGGCAGCTTATTCACTTCAAGATTTTGGGCAAGTTTCCAAGAAGCTACGGGAACTCATCTGTCGTTTAGTACGGCGTTTCATCCTCAGTCGCAAGGACAGGTTGAATGTGTCAACCAAGTTCTCGAAGACATGCTTCGAGCTTGTGTAATTTCATTCGGCAAGAAATGGGAGGAATCTCTTCCATATGCCGAGTTCTCTTATAATAATAGCTATCAAGCTAGTCTGAAGATGCCCCCCTTCGAAGTGTTATATGGACGAAAGTGTCGAACCCCTCTGAACTGGTCAGAAACTGGGGAACGTCCACTCTTCGGTCCGAACATTATCCAACAGGCCCAAGAACAAGTTCGCATTATTCGCGAGAATCTCAAGACTGCTCAGTCACGTCAGAAAAGTCAGTATGACCGTCATCACCAAGACATGGTCTATCAACCTGGCGAAAAGGCTTATCTTTGAGTTACACCAATGAAGGGTGCTCACCGCTTCGGGATCAATGGCAAGCTAGCTCCTCGCTATATTGGCCCATTCACTATTCTCGAAAGGCGTGGAAAAGTGGCATATCAACTGGAGCTTCCGCCGAACCTTTCTCATGTTCATGATGTGTTCCATGTGTCACAACTCCGACGATGCTTCAAGGATCCAATCCGAGCAGTGGATCATGAAGTGCTCGAGTTGTAATAGGACCTCTCCTATAAAGAGCATCTGGTCCGCATTCTTGACCAAGCTGAACGCCGCACACGTCAGAAGGCGATCAAGTTCCTCAAAGTTCAGTGGTCGAATCACTCTGAAGACGAAGCCACTTGGGAACGCGAGGACCGCCTGCATGATGAATACCCCACACTGTTTCCTTCTACCTCCTAAATCTCGGGACGAGATTTCTTGTAGTGGAGGAGATTTGTAACGCCCGGATAATCGTGCTACAGTAATACAATGCTAATCATGCCACGTCACCACGGTTACTGTTGATAATGTACCGTTAGTCCAAAACCGAGTCAAATTTAAAAATTAAAATAAAGTTAAATTATAAAAGTTTTCAAAAGTTAAAACAAAAATGTTCGGGCAGTGCCATAATTTGCATATTTAATTATGGTATAATAAACATATTTATATAAAGTGCCTAAGTGCTTTAAACTAAATAAAACAGAAAAGAGAAATAAATAAAAGAAAAAGGGAAAAGACAAAACAACAAAAGAAAAAAAAGAGAAACCCCCTGCCCCCTGGGCTTCGGCCCGGCAGGCCGCAAGCCCCCCCCCCCCTCCTTAGGCCTCAGCCCAGCAGGCCCAACTGGCCACCCCTCCCCTTATCCACTCCTCCCCCCAATCCCCACACAACCACCGACACTCCCCTCCCCACTCCCGAAAATATTTCCTCCCCCTCTCCCCCGATTAGATCGGGATCGAGGAGGAGGCGCCCGACGCCGTCACCTGTCGCCGCCTGGAGACCGCGCTCGCCTCGCCGGACCTCCCTCGCCAGCCTCCCCCTCTCCGTCGTATCGTCCCCGGCATCCACCCCGAGTCCCATTGCCCAGTCCCCTACTCCCCACCGTGAGCGCGAGCCCCTCCCTCTCCTCTCTCCCTCCCGCATCGACCATGGCCTTGCCCGCCGATCACGCACGCGCGCGCTCGCCGCCCGCCCCGCATGGCTCCGTCCGCGCACGCCCATCGGCCGCGCGCCCGCGCCCCTGGTGCTGCTCCCCCGCCTCCCTGCCGCCGCAGTGGTCGCACCCCTCCCGCTGCCCCCTCTGCTGCGCTCGCCGGCGCCGTTCCTCCCCACACCGCCTCCGCCTCACCCCCATGGTCGTTGTGCCCTGCCCCGCGCGACCCGCTGCTGCCCGGCTCCCTCTGTGCGCGCCTGCTCGTGCGCCCGCGTCGCCATGACCGCCGCGCGCGTGGCCGCACCTTGCGGCCGTCGCCCCCCTCCATCCCGCTCACCAGCCCGCGCCCACTGGCCGCACCCTGGCTCCGTTTGCTGCCGGCCCCGCTCGTCCCTTCGCCGCTGCTACGGTTGCCCGCGCCGGCCCCGTCTGCTCGCTGCCGCGTCGGCCCCCCCTTCTTGCCGCTGCTGGGGCCGCTTTTGCTGGCCCCGCGCTCCGCTGGTGGTGCTCTGCTGCCCTCCGGCCGACGTCCCCCTCCGGCGACCGCCCGACCTCGCCGGCCTCGTTTGCCGTGGCGCCCCTGGACGTGAGCTCGATCGGTCGCGCCCTAAACCCGTCGCCCGAACCCAATAAGGCCATGGGCCTATGACAAACGGGCTCCAGCGCCCCAGAACGTATTTTAAAAAAGAAAAATAAAATTAATTAATTAATTAAAGAATTAATTAAAGAATTAATTAACTTAATTAATTTTGATTAATTAAACTAAAACAACTAATTAAGCGTAACTAATTAACCTAAACCCTAATTATCTAAAACAGTCAATGACAAGGGGGTCCCACCCCTGTTGACTAGTCAAACGTTGACTGGTCAACTGGGTCCCCCTGGCCCACATGCCAGCCTCTGTGTACATTCTGTGTACACAGGGCTGGGTACCCATAGCATTTTGTCTATTAATTTTGAATTAGTAATAATTTCAGAAAATGAATAAAACTTTGAAAAACCATATAAAATAATCTGTAACTCTGATGGGAAGACTTTGTACATGAAAGTTGCTCAGAACGATGAGACGAATCCGGATGCGCTGCCCGTTCATCCGCCACGCATCCCTAGCATAGCGAACACGTAACTTTCCCCCTCCGGTTCGTCTGTCCGAAAACGCGAAACACCGGGGATAATTTCCCAGATGTTTCCCCCTTCACCGGTACCACCTCGTACCGCGTTAGGGCACACCTAGCATTACGCTTTGTCATGTCATGCATCGTCATGCATTTGTTTGCATTATATTTATTGTTTCTTCCCCCTCTTCTCTCACTAGACACCGAGACCGACGCCGCTGCTACCCAGTACGACTACGGTGTTGACGACCCCTCTCTCTTACCAGAGGAACCAGGCAAGCCCCCCCCCTTGATCACCAGATGTCGCCTACTCTCCTCTATACTACTTGCATTAGAGTAGTGTAGCATGTTACTGCTTTCCGTTAATCCTATCCTGATGCATAGCCTGTCCTTGCTACTACTGTTGTTACCTTTACCTGCAATCCTAATGCTTAGTATAGGATGCTAGTTTATCATCAGTGGCCATACATTCTTGTCCGTCTGCCATGCTATACTATCGGGCCGTGATCACTCGGGAGGTGATCACGGGTATATACTTATACATAATATATGATACTTGTGATGACTAAAGATGGGCCGGCTCGTAGGAGTACCCGCGAGTGATTCACGGATTGGGTCCGAAAGGATGTTCGTCCCGACGGCCCTCTGAGTGGATCTTTGTGGCGAAGCGACAGGGCAGGTTGAGATGGCCCTGGTCGGCGTTCCTAGTTATTTCAAGATAACACGTTTAACGAGACCTTGGTATTTGATCTGAGTCTGGCTACTGGCCTATACGCACTAACCATCTACGTGGGGACAGTTATGGGCACTCGACGTCGTGGTATCAGCCGAAGCCTTCGTGATGTCAGCGACTGAGCGGCGCGCACTAGATTGGACTGGAACACCTGCTAGGCTAGTCTGCTTCCGGTCGCGTTCGCAACATGCAGGTGTGCAAAGGGCGATGGACCCAGACCCCTGCGCCATAGGATTTAGACCGGCGTGCTGACCTCTCTATTGTGCCTAGGTAGGGCTGCGACGTGTTGATCTTCCGAGGCCGGACATGACCCAGGAAAGTGTGTACGGCCAAATGGGATCGAGCGTGTTGGGTTATGTGGTGCACCCCTGCAGGGAAGTTAATCTATTCGAATAGCCGTGATCTTCGGTAACAGGACGACTTGGAGTTGTACCTTGACCTGATGACAACTAGAACATGATACTTAATAAAACACACCCTTCCAAGTGCCAGATACAACCGGTGATCGCTCTCTCACAGGGCGACGAGGGGAGGATCATCGGTTAGGATTATGCTACACGATGCTACTTGGTGGACTTACCTTCTGCTCTCTTCTACATGCTGCAAGATGGAGGTGGCCTGAAGTGTAGTCTTCGATAGGACTAGCTATCCCCCTCTTATTCCGGCATTCTGCAGTTCATTCCACATATGATACCCTTATTCCATTTGATACCAATGCATACATATGTAGTGTAGCTCCTTGCTTGCGAGTACTTTGGATGAGTACTCACGGTTGCTTTGCTCCCTCTTTTCCCCCTTTCTATACCCGATCGCTGCGACCAGATGATGGAGTCCAGGAGCCAGACGCCACAGTCGATGACGACTACTACTACTCGGGAGGTGCCTACTACTACGTGCAGCCCGCTGACGGCAACCATGAGTAGTTTAGGAGGATCCCAAGCAGGAGGCCTGTGCCTCTTTCGATCTGTATCCCAGTTTGTGCTAGCCTTATTAAGGCAAACTTGTTTAACTTATGTCTGTACTCAGATATTGTTGCTTCCGCTGACTCGTCTATGATCGAGCTCTTGTATTCGAGCCCTCGAGGCCCCTGGCTTGTAATATGATGCTTGTATGACTTATTTTATTTGTAGAGTTGTGTTGTGATATCTTCCCGTGAGTCCCTGATCTTGATCGTACACATTTGCGTGTATGATTAGTGTACGATTGAATCGGGGGCGTGACATATTCAGAAAAAAATCACGGCGAAGGTTTCAGGACAATCGGAGTTATGGATCTCCATATATATACGAAACGGTGAAACAGAGCCAGAACAGAACGCAGAACCAGAGAGAAACAGAGAGAAAGATCCAATCTCGGAGGGGCTCTCGCCCCTCCCATGCCATGGAGGCCAAGGACCAGAGGGGAAACCCTTCTCCCATCTAGGGAGGAGGTCAAGGAAGAAGAGGAAGAAGGGGGCCCCTCTCCCCCTCTCCTCCGGTGGCGCCGGAACGCCGCCGTGGCCATCATCATCATCATCACCGCGATCTCCACCAACACCTCCACCATCTTCACCAACATCTCCATCACCTTCCCCCCTCTATCTACAGCGGTCCACTCTCCCGCAACCCGTTGTACCCTCTACTTGAACATGGTGCTTTATGCTTCATATTATTATCCAATGATGTTTTGCCATCCTATGATGTCTGAGTAGATTTTCGTTGTCCTATCGGTGGTTGATGAATTGCTATGATTGATTTAATTTGCTTGTGGTTATGTTGCTGTGCTTTGGTGCCCATCATATGAGCACGCGCGTGGATCACACCATAGGGTTAGTTGTATGTTGATAGGACTATGTATTGGAGGGCAAGAGTGACAGAAGCTTCAACCTAGCATAGAAATTGATGCATACGGGATTGAAGGGGGACCTATATATCTTAATGCTATGGTTGGGTTTTACCTTAATGAACATTAGTAGTTGCGGATGCTTGCTAATAGTTCCAATCATAAGTGCATAGAATTCCAAGTAAGGGATGACATGCTAGCAGTGGCCTCTCCCACATAATACTTGCTATCGGTCTAGTAAAGTAGTCAATTACTTAAGGGACAATTTCGCAACTCCTACCACCACTTTTCCACACTCGCTATATTTACTTTAGTTGCTTCTTTACCTTAACAGCCCCTAGTTTTATTTTCGTGCTCTTTACTTTCTTGCAAGCCTTTCCGAAAACACCTACAAAGTACTTCTAGTTTCATACTTGTTCTAGGTAAAGCGAACGTCAAGCATGCGTAGAGTTGTATCGGTGGTCGATAGAACTTGAGGGAATATTTGTTCTACCTTTAGCTCCTCGTTGGGTTTGACACTCTTACTTATTGAAAACTGTTGCGATCCCCTATACTTGTGGGTTATCAAGACCTTTTTCTGGCGCCGTTGCCGGGGAGCAATAGCGTGGGGTGAATATTCTCGTGTGTGCTTGTTTGCTTTATCACTAAGTAATTTTTATTTGCTGTTCTTAGTTGTTTTCTACCTTTAGTTATGGGTAGGAAATGCAAAATACCAAAAAAAATTGTACCTACTGAACCAATGGTTGAAGAACCACTCAAAATCTATCACACTGCTGAAGCTTTTTACTTGGATCATCTTCGATCCCTTTGTGCTCGTGCCGAAACCCCAACTAGCTTAGTTGAGGGAAAATCTTTAGATGAGCATGCTTGTTATGTGCGACACCGTATATCTGAAAAAGGGAAACTATTATGGAGTCAAATTCAACGTTTGCAATGCTATGCTTGGAATTTATGTGAAATATATGATTTTACTTGTTGTTCTGAAAACCCTAAGAAACACCTTCCCTATCAATGTGAGTTTAGTAATAATGGAATCGTATCTTCGTATGCTAAGGGTGTTTACAATTACTATGATGTTCAACAAATTGAAGAATTTGTTGCTTTTTAAGGGTGCTTCTGAAATTGCTTCTTTGATTGAAAAGTATGATGCTACTCTTCACAAATCTGAAAATTTTGCCATACTTGAATATTGTTATGAGAATTATGCTTCTAATGCTTATGTTAAACTATATATTGAGGACTACTCCGCTGTCCAAGAAGAGACTAATATTTTGCAGGAGTCTATGGAAGAAGAAATTGATGAAACTGTGAGCTCATTGGATGAAAAAGATGAGGAGGAGAGCGAAGAACAAAAGGAGGAAGAGCGGATTGATCACCCATGCCCACCTTCTAATGAGAGTAACTCTTCAACTCATACATTGTTTAATTCCCCTTCATGCTTACCGAAGGATGATTGCTATGATGACTGTTATGATCCCTATGATTCTTTTGAAATACCCCTTTTTGATGATGCTTGCTATGCTTGTGGCCAAGATGCCAATATGAATTATGCTTATGGAGATGAACTTGCTATAGTTCCTTATGTTAAACATGAAATTGTTGCTATTGCACCCACACATGGCAGTCTTATTATATTTTTGAATTCTCCAAACTACACTATATCGGAGAAGTTTGCCCTTATTAAGGATTATATTGATGGGTTGCCTCTTACTACCACACATGATGATTTTAATAGATATAATATGCATGTGCTTGCTTCTCCTACTTGCTATTATTATGAGAGAGGAACTATATCTCCACCTCTCTATGTTTCCCACATGACAGAATTGCAAGAAACTGTTTATACTATGCATTGGCCTTTACTATGTGTGCATGAATTGTTCTTTTATGACATGTCGATGCATAGGAAGAGAGTTAGACTTCGTCATTGCTTGATATATGTTACTTTGTGCTCACTACTAAATTACAAATCATTGTTGATTCAAATTGGCTTTGATATACCTTGGGATCCGGGTGGATTCACTACTTGAGCACTACATGCCTAGCTTAATGGCTTTAAAGAAAGCGCTGCCAGGGAGACAACCCGGAAGTTTTAGAGAGTCATTTATTTCTGTTGAGTGCTTTTATATAGTTTAAAAACAACAAAAATAAAGAGGGGAACCCAAAACTTTTTCAAAAAGGAAAGCGAAAGTGAGAAAGACAAGCATTGTTGAAGTGGGAGAGCTCCTTGAACTTTGTTCATGCTCACGGCAACTTTGTGAATCTTGATTACATAAACTTTTCAATAAAAATAATTATCCCCTTGTACAATTCCATTGTATTATAAAAATAATGTGCCAAGGTTTGCCTTTAGGATGTTTACATTTGCTTGATGGTTTGTACGGTGCAGGACAGAAACTTTGGCTGTAGTGCAGGATTTTACATTTTTAGCTGGAACGTCAAATGGTTATGATTCTTTTTGCACTGTATTCCTATACAAATTTTTTATTTTTCCTAATTTTGGTAGAATTTTTCAAGTATCAGAAGTATGGTGAATTTTCAGATTATTACAGACTATTCTGTTTTAGACAGATTCTGTTTTTTGATGCATAGTTTGCTTGTTTTGATGAAACTATCGAATTATATCAATGGATTAAGCCATTAAAAAGTTATATTACAGTAGACACAATTCAAAAACAAAATATGAATTGGTTTTCAACAGTACTTATAGTAGTGATTTTCTTTATTATACTAACGGATCTTACCGAGTTTTCTGTTGAAGTTTTGTGTGGATGAAGTGTTCGATGATTGAGAAGGTCTCGATGTGAGAAGAAGGAAGAGAGGCAAGAGCTCAAGCTTGGGGATGCCCGAGGCACCCCAAGTAAATATTAAAGGAGACTCAAGCGTCTAAGCTTGCGGATGCTGGGGAGGCATCCCCTCTTTCTTCAACAAGTATCGGTATGTTTTCGGATTCGTTTCGTTCATGCGATATGTGCAATCTTGGAGCGTCTTTGCTTTAGTTTTCATGTTTATTTTTTGCACCATGCTGGTATGAGATAGTCCTTGGTTGATTTATAGAATGCTCTTTGCACTTAACTTATATTTTTTGAGTATGGCTTTATAGAATGCTTCATGTGCTTCACTTATATCATTTGAAGTTAGGATTGCCTGTTTCTCTTTATATAGGAAACCGCCATTTGTAGAATGCTCTTTTGCTTCACTTATATTTGTTAGAGCACGGGCATATCTTTTGTAGAAAGAATTAAACTCTCTTGCTTCACTTATATCTATTTAGAGAGATGACAGGAATTGGTCATTCACATGGTTAGTCATAAAATCCTACATAAAACTTGTAGATCACTGAATATGATATGTTTGATTCCTTGCAATAGTTATGCGATATAAAGATGGTGATATTAGAGTCATGCTAGTGGGTAGTTGTGGATTGTAGAAATACTTGTGTTGAGGTTTGTGATTCCCGTAGCATGCACGTATGGTGAACCGTTATGTAACAAAGTCGGAGCATGATTTATTTATTGATTGTCTTCCTTATGAGTGGAGTTTGGGGATGAGCGATGGTCTTTTCCTACCAATCTATCCCCCTAGGAGCATGCGCGTAGTACTTTGTTTTGATGACTAATAGATTTTTGCAATAAGTATGTGAGTTCTTTATGACTAATGTTGAGTCCATGGATTATACGCACTCTCACTCTTCCACGGTTGCTAGCCTCTCTAGTACCGCGCAACTTTCGCCGGTACCATAAACCCACCATATACCTTCCTCAAAACAGCCACCATACCTACCTATCATGGCATTTCCATAGCCATTCCGAGATATATTGCCATGCAACTTCCATCATCATCATATACATGACTTGAGCATTCATTGTCATATTGCTTTGCATGATCGTAAGATAGCTAGCATGATGTTTTCATGGCTTGTCCATTTTTTTATGTCATTGCTACGCTAGATCATTGCACATCCCGGTACACCGCTGGAGGCATTCATATAGACTCATATCTTTGTTCTAGATATCGAGTTGTAAGCAAATAAAAGTGTGATGATCATCATTATTAGAGCATTTCCCCAGTGAGGAAAGGATGATGGAGACTATGATTCCCCCACAAGTCGGGATGAGACTCCAGACGAAAAAAAATAAAAAAAGAGAAAGGCCAAAAAAAGCGAAGGCCCAAAAAAGAGGGAAAAAAGAAAAGAAAACAAAAAAATGAGAGAAAAAGAGAGAAGGGGCAATGCTACTATCCTTTTTCCACACTTGTGCTTCAAAGTAGCTCCATGTTCTTCATATAGAGAGTCTCTTGAGTTATCACTTTCATATACTAGTGGGAATTTTCATTATAGAACTTGGCTTGTATATTCCAATGATGGGCTTCCTCAAATGCCCAAGGTCTTCATGACCAAGCAAGTTGGATGCACACCCACTTAGTTTCAGTTAGAGCTTTCATACACTTATAGCTCTAGTGCATCCATTGCATGGCAATCCCTACTCACTCACATTGATATCTATTAATGGGCATCTCCATAGCCCGTTGATACACCTAGTTGATGTGAGACTATCTTCTCCTTTTTGTCTCCTCCACCATCATATTCTATTCCACCTATAGTGCTATGTCCATGGCTCACGCTCATGTATTGCGTGAAAGTTGAAAAGGTTTGAGAACGACAAAAGTATGAAACAATTGCTTGGCTTATCATCGGGGTTGTGCATGATTTGAATATTTTGTATGGTGAAGATGGAGCATAGCCAGACTATATGATTTTGTAGGGATAAATTTCTTTGGCCATGTTATTTTGAAAATACATGATTGCTTTATTAGTATGCTTGAAGTATTATTGTCTTTATGTCAAAAGATAGATTATTGCTTTGAATCACTCGTGTCTTAACATTCATGCCATGATTAGACATATGATCAAGATTATGCTAGGTAGCATTCCACATCAAAAATTATCTTTTTTTTATCATTTACCTACTCGAGGACGAGCAAGAATTAAGCTTGGGGATGCTGATACGTCTCCGTCGTATCTATAATTTTTGATTGTTCCATGCCAATATTATTCAACTTTCATATACTTTTTGGCAACTTTTTATATTATTTTTGGGACTAACATATTGATCCAGTGCCCAGTGCCAGTTCCTGTCTGTTGCATGTTTTTGGTTTCGCAGAATATCCATATCAAACGGAGTCCAAACGGGATAAAAACGGATGGAGCTTATTTTTGGAAAATATGGAAAATTCGGAAGGAAAATCAACGTGAACCAGTGCCCGAGGTGGTCACGCGGCAGGGGGGCGCCCCCCCCCCCCAGGGCGCGCCCCCTACCCTCGCGAGCCCACCGTAAGGCGGTTGACGCTCTTCTTTTGCCGCAAGAAAGCTAATATTCGGAAAAAAATCACGGCAAAGGTTTCAGGCCAATCGGAGTTACGGATCTCCATATATATACGAAACGGTGAAACAGAGCCAGAACAGAACGCAGAACCAGAGAGAAACAGAGAGATAGATCCAATCTCGGAGGGGCTCTTGCCCCTCCCATGCCATGGAGGCCAAGGACCAGAGGGGAAACCCTTCTCCCATCTAGGGAGGAGGTCAAGGAAGAAGAGGAAGAAGGGAGGCCCTCTCCCCCTCTCCTCCGGTGGCGCCGGAACGCCGCCGTGGCCATCATCATCATCATCACCGCGATCTCCACCAACACCTCCGCCATCTTCACCAACATCTCCATCACCTTCCCCCCTCTATCTACAGCGGTCCACTCTCCCGCAACCCGCTGTACCCTCTACTTGAACATGGTGCTTTATGCTTCATATTATTATCCAATGATGTGTTGCCATCCTATGATGTCTGAGTAGATTTTCGTTGTCCTATCGGTGGTTAATGAATTGCTATGATTGATTTAATTTGCTTGTGTTTATGTTGCCGTCCTTTGGTTCCCATCATATGAGCGCATGCGTGGATCACACCATAGGGTTAGTTGTATGTTGATAGGACTATGTATTGGAGGGCAAGAGTGACAGAAGCTTCAACCTAGCATAGAAATTGATGCATATGGGATTGAAGGGGGACCAATATATCTTAATGCTATGGTTGGGTTTTACCTTAATGAACATCAGTAGTTGCGGATGCTTTCTAATAGTTCCAATCATAAGTGCATAGAATTCCAAGTAAGGGATGCCATGCTAGCAGTGGCCTCTCCCACATAATACTTGCTATCGGTCTAGTAAAGTAGTCAATTGCTTAAGGGACAATTTCGCAACTCCTACCACCACTTTTCAACACTCGCTATATTTACTTTAGTTGCTTCTTTACCTTGACAGCCCCTAGTTTTATTTTCGTGCTCTTTACTTTCTTGCAAGCCTTTCCGAAAACACCTACAAAGTACTTCTAGTTTCATACTTGTTCTAGGTAAAGCGAACGTCAAGCGTGTGTAGTGTTGTATCGGTGGTCGATAGAACTTGAGGGAATATTTGTTCTACCTTTAGCTCCTCGTTGGGTTCGACACTCTTACTTATCGAAAACTGTTGTGATCCCCTATACTTGTGGGTTATCACCTGTCTTCACGGCTCCTGCTAGCTACCCCGTGGACTTAATCACGGAGTCTCACAATTGCCACCTTATGACACAATGGATGAATATGGAAGTCAAGGAGGCTGTTGGCTCTGTTGCACGTCCTGAACCTGGCGCAACTTTTCACTGCCGGCCGATTCCAGAAGGATATGCTAGGGTGATGGTCGATGAAATCACAGAAGGATTTGAGGACCTCCAGCTTGACCACCCTACGGGTGACGGGGAGACTCGGCTGGGTTCTGCTCTGAACACTCCATGCCTATGGCGGAAGGAGCTCATCAACCTTCCAAACTGTACGCCTCCTCCTCCTCCGGCGAGTCAGGGCACTCCGCCTCCTCCACCGCCTCCACCTCCAGTGAGTGATCAGGGCACTCATGAGCCTCCTTCTCCAGCGTGTGGCAGCACTCCGCCTCCTTCTCCGCCTGCGCCGGCGCGCCCGAGCAGCCACCAGCCTCCTTCTCCGGCGCGTGGCGGCACTCCGCCTTCTTCTCTGCCTGCGCCGGCACGCCCGAGCAGCCACCAGCCTCCTCCTTCCTCGCCTCGCCAGGAAGTACGGAAGAGACCCGCCGCTGCCTCATCTGCTCCGGCGCGTCGTAGTCCTTCTCCTCCGCCTCATAGGCAAGCACGAAAGAAGACAGCCGCAGCCGCTCCGTCTGCTCCGGCGTCTAGCAATACAGCCAGAGGCAGGCAATACAGATTTGGTCCACCTCTCAGGCCTCTAGAGAAGTTATGCTACCTCTTGAGCTTGCGTTGGTTTTCCCCGAAGAGGAAGGGATGATGCAGCAGAGTAGCGTAAGTATTTCCCTAAGTTTTTGAGAACCAAGGTATCAATCCAGTAGGAGGCCACGCTCAAGTCCCTCGTACCTGCACAAAACAATAGCTACTCGCAACCAACGCGATTAGGGGTTGTCAATCCCTTCACGGTCACTTACGAGAGTGAGATCTGATAGATATAATATTTTTGGTATTTTTGGTATAAAGATGCAAAGTGAAAAGTAAAGGCAAAGTAAAAAAGCAAAACAAGATTAAAGTGATGGAGATTGATATGATGAGAATAGACCCGGGGGCCATAGGTTTCACTAGTGGCTTCTCTCAAGAGCATAAGTATTCTACGGTGGGTGAACAAATTACTTTTGAGCAATTGACAGAATTGAGCATAGTTATGAGAATATCTAGGCATGATCATGTATATAGGCATCACGTCCGTGACAAGTAGACCGAAACGATTCTGCATCTACTACTATTACTCCACTCATCGACCGCTATCCAGCATGCATCTAGAGTATTAAGTTAAAAACAGAGTAACGCCTTAAGCAAGATAACATGATGTAGAGAGATAAATTCATGCAATATGAAATAAACCCCATCTCGTTATCCTCGATGGCAACGATACAATATGTGCCTTGCTGCCCCTTCTGTCACTGGGAAAGGACACCGCAAGATCGAACCCAAAGCTAAGCACTTCTCCCATGGAAAGAACTACCAATCTAGTTGGCCAAACCAAATGGATAATTCGAAGAGACTTGCAAAGATAACCAATCATACATAAAAGAATTCAGAGAAGATTGAAATATTATTCATAGATAAACTTGATCATAAACCCACAATTCATCGGTCTCAACAAACACACCGCAAAAAGAAGATTACATCGAATAGATCTCCACAAGAGAGGGGGAGAACTTTGTATTGAGATCCAAAAAGAGAGAAGAAGCCATCTAGCTACTAACTATGGACCCGAAGGTCTGAGGTAAACTACTCACACTTCATCGGAGGGGCTATGATGATGTAGAAGCCCACCGTGATGACGGCCCTCTCCGGCGGAGCTCCGGAAGAGGCCCCAAGATGGGATCTCGTGGATACAGAAAGTTGCGGCGGTGGAATTAGGTTTTTGGCTCCCCTTCTGATCGTTTGGGGTACGTAGGTATATGTAGGAGGAATGAGTACGTCGGTGGAGCTCCGAGGGGCCCACGAGGTAGGGGGCGCACCCTAGTGGGGGCGCCCCCCACCCTCGTGACTGCCTCTCTGATGCCTTGGCGTAGGGTCCAAGTCTCCTGGATCACGTTTGGTGAGAAAATCACGTTCCTGAAGGTTTCGTTCCGTTTGGACTCCGTTAGATATTCTGTTTCTTTGAAACACTGAAATAGGCAAAAAAAACAGCAATTCTGGGCTGGGCCTCCGGTTAATAGGTTAGTCCCAAAAAATATAAAAGTGGAAAATAAAGCCCAGTATAGTCCAAAAGAGTAGATAATATAGCATGGAGCAATCAAAAATTATAGATACGTTGGAGACGTATCAGGCATCCCCAAGCTTAATTCCTGCTCGTCCTCGAGTAGGTAATGATAAAAAGAGAATTTTTGATGCGGAGTGCTACTTGGCATAATTTCAATGCAAATCTTCTTTATTGTGATATGAATATTTAGATTCGAAAGATTCAAGACAAAAGTTTATATTGACATAAAAAATAATAATACTTCAAGCATACTAACAAAGCAATTATGTCTTCTCAAAATATCATGGCCAAAGAAAGTTATCCCTACAAAATCATATAGTCTGGCTATGCTCTATCTTCACCACACAAAGTATTTAAATCATGCACAACCCCGATGACAAGCCAAGCAATTGTTTCATACTCTAACTTTTTCAATCTTCACGCAATACATGAGCGTGAGCCATGGATATAGCACTATAGGTGGAAGAGAATGGTGGTTGTGGAGAATAAAAAAAGGAGAAGATAGTCTCAGATCAACTAGGCGTATCAACGGGCTATGGAGATGCCCATCAATAGATATCAATGTGAGTGAGTAGGGATTGCCATGCAACGGATGCACTAAAGCTATAAGTATATGAAAGCTCATAAAGAAACTAAGTGGGTGTGCATCCAACTTGCTTGATCATTAAGACCTAGGGCAATTTGAGGAAGCCCATCATTGGAATATACAGGCCAAGTTCTATAATGAAAGATTCCCACTAGTATATGAAAGTGATAACATGAGAGACTCTCTACTATGAAGATCATGGTGCTACTTTGAAGCACAAGTGTGGTAAAAGGATAGTAACATTGTCCCTTCTCTCTTTTTCTCTCATTTATTTTTATTTGGGCCTTTTCTCTTTTTTTATGGCCTCTTCTTTTTTTGGGGGGGGGCTTCTTTGGCCTCTTGTAAGTGCATCTAGTGCCACCCCTAGTTGGTTTTGGAGTATTGACGACAAACCTAGTTGAGGGACTAATGTGTTTGTGAGAATTGCAGGATAACACAGGTAGAAGCCCCTCATTGATTCGTTTTCCTACCAGAGATGACCCCTAAAAATGTATGAAGACATTGAAGTCAAAGGTGGTATGTGAAGACATTCACATTGAAGACTATGACAAGAGAAGACATCGCATGAAGACTATGGAGCACGAAGACTTAGATCTTTGGTAGTTCTTTTTCTTCTTTGTTGAGTCATAGGAACCATCGTACTGTTAAGTGGGGTCCAAGAGAACCAGTCAGAATGACTGAAGTGATGCTTAACCAAAATCCTATGTCTTCGAGTGAAGACTATGAGAGCGAATCTTGTTCAGAGTTGGACAAGTCAGCTTTGCTTGTAGCCCAAGTAAAGTTGCCGTGTGTGTTTGAAATCTGACCATTGGAACACGTGTCAGTTCCTTAGTGACCCAGGGTCATTTCGGACAAATCAGGTCGGGTTGCCTAGTGGCTATAAATAGCCCACCCCCTACAACCATGAACGGTTGGCTGCTCAGAGTTAAAGTACGGCTTTTGTCGTTTGAGAGCAACCCACCTTGAAGCCTTTGAGAGAGAATTCCTTGAGAGGATAAAGCCCTAACCACCCAGAGCCAAAGAGTGTTAGGCATCACTTAAGTCTTCTTGTCTGTGTGATCTGAAGACTTATTACACTTGAGGACTGTGAATCCTCCAGCCGGTTAGGCGTCGCGTTCTGAGCATCCAAGAGTCATTGTGGATCGCCGGTGAACGAAGTCTGTGAAGGTTTGGAAGTCTACCTTGAAGACTTACCAGAGTGATTGGGCGAGGTCTGTGTGACCTTAGCTCAAGGGGAATACGGTGAGGACTAAGTGTCCTGAGCTGCGTGTTCAGGACTAGGTGTCCGGGACTGTGTGTCCTCAGGTTTAAATACCTATCCGCCCTAACCAGACGTACAACTGTCACCGCAGTTGGAACTGGTCTACCAAACCTTTGTCTTCATCACGCACACTGGTTCTATCCTTCCCATCTCTTTATTTATAGTTGGCTCTTGTGACGTCGGTGCCTATCTGCATTATCCATTTGTCTTCACTGTGTACCTGATCTTGACTACCTAGCTGCTATTAGTCATTGTGCTTTCACTTCATTGAATACTTGACTATAAGGATGGCAATTTTACCCATGGACATGGATACCCATGGATATCCGACGCGAATGGATAGGGTTTGGATATGCTTTTGTGCCCATGGGCAGCGCCCAAAACTGACCCGATTGCTCGTGGGTAGGGCATGGATCTAATCTTGTGCCCATGGGTATACCCAAACCCGACCCGATAGTATGATTTAATGGGTCAAAATCTGTTATCCCTACCCCATAGTCAAATGTCCCACTGGAATTTTCCACTTTTTTATCTAAAACATGCAAAAGAAATTGCATAATCCTCGTCGTAACTTCTATTAGTTGACATTCAATACTCGCCGTAACATACTACAGTGCACCTTCCCTTATTTTTATCTCCTCGTTAAATGACTCATCATTCTCATCTTTTAGAAAAAAACTAAATTATATTAGTTTGTTAGTGGGCATTGATTTTCCATAAGTTGATGTTTACCATAAGTGAAACCTAGCCTACCATGAGGTGAAGAACAAAGAAGCTTATGTTAACATTGTGCTATGTCTTATTTATATGTCTTGAGAGGACCCAGTGGATATCTAGTGGGTATGGATATCCATCGGGTTTGGACATGGACACAAATTTTCACCCGTGGATTTTTTCATGGGTGGGCAAAGACTGTCTTCATGGATATGGATATGGATTTTATATTGTTCAACCCGATCCAAACCCGACCCATTGCCATCCTTACTTGACTATGGTCTGCCTAGTGTAGTCTACCTTCCGCTGCATGGTAATAGGTTCATTTCTATCATTTGTCTTCGAAACTTCCATGTTTTGAAGACTTTCATAAAAATCGCCTATTCACCCTCCCCCCCTCTAGTTGATATAACGCACTTTCAATTGGTATCAGAGCAAGGTACTCCCTTGTTCTGTGTGATTTTGGTTTAACCGCCTGGAGTTTTAGTTATGTCGACCACAGGAATGAAGACTGTGTCATGCCCCATCTTTGACGATCACGAGTATCCCAAGTTGAAGGCCATGATGAAGAAACGCCTCATGGCAAAAAACAGCGAGCTATGGACTGTCACTGAGATTGGTCTGACCGATCTGTGCAAGATGGCGGAAGCTGATGACATTCGCAAGTACACTCTTCTCAACCTCACGGCGAAGGACGTCATCTGCTCCTATCTGTCTCAAAATCAGTTTAGGAATATCATGCATCTCGATCATGCGAAGCTTATCTGGGACCGTCTCTTTGAGGTCTATGAAGGTCATCGAACTCGTCATGATCCTTGGTTTGAGGACTTTAAGGAGTCCCTCAAAGTGATGACATTTGAACCAGAGTCATCATCTTCTGCATCATGCCTCATGGCAAAAGATGCTAAGGTAATTGAATGCTATCTATCTGAATTCAGTGATGATGAATCTGGTGATGAATTTTGACCCAGCTATGCAAAACTTGCTTCCCTTGCCACTAAACAACAGAAAGCTATGGAACATATTCAAAAACTGTTAGACAAAAGTGATGACCTGTTGGACGCTGAAATGACTTGATCTCAGTCCTTAACTGAAGACTTAAAAAATCTTCATGTCAAGTATGAGGAACTTGAAAGTCGTCATGAAACGCTCTCAACAACTCATGAAAAGCTTTCCTATGATTATCTTCAAAGGAAGCAAGAACTTGAGAAATTGAGAGCGGCTCATGAAGATCTTCAAAAGGAAAACGAGTCACTTCGCGCTAAACAGATCAGTCCCGCTCAGGAAGGACTTGAACCACCATATCTTAAATGCATTAAGCATAATAATGCTACTTCTGTTGCTGAATGTTCTACTGCTACTACTATTGCAATATCTTCAACTGTTGATGTGGTAACTAACCCCTCTGCTGAGGATACCACTGCTATTGCTGATGAGAATGCTAGGTTGAAGACACTGCTTGAAACAGGGATGTACAAAAGTCTCAAAGGGCATCAGACACTATGTGATGTCCTCAAAAGGCAAATCCTGAACCGAAACCCTAGGAAAGAGGGTGTTGGTTTTGAAAGGAAAATGAATGCTGATGGCTCTTACTAGAAACCTGAGCAGTACCCCAAAACCACATGGGTTGCTGCAAAGGAACCTTCAGCAGATCCATCCACCCTATCTGGCTTCACTTGTGCTAACCCCATTGTTATTGATGAATCCTTTGATGCAAACTATAAACTATTTAAGAATCAGAATGGTGAAGTGTTTGCCAGGTATATTGGTACTAACTGCAGGAATGGACCACTTGTGAAGAAGATCTGGGTGCCGAAGAGGTGTTTGGAGAATCTTCCTGTGAATGTCATCATGACACCACAGGTGAAGAAGACAAACCCCAGACCACAGGCTTCATACGGTCCAAAGGCTTCATACAGACAGAGGACTCACCTGAGTCGCACTAATGCAAATGTTTTGCAGGGAAGCCATACTCAGGCCTATGAATATGAGCGCGGTTCATCAAACCGCCATGTTCATAAGACCAAGAACTATTCTGCTTATTCTTATGAGTAATATTGTCCACCTGCAAGACTTTTTGCTAGGGCTCCAAAGCCAAAGTTCTCAGATGCTGCACTTAGACTCATTGCTTCGAAGCCACCCTTGAAGATGTGGGTGGCTAAGAAAGCCTAACTCTCTTTTGCAAGGAAAGGTCTCCAGCCGAAAACCAAAATCGTCTGACACTATTGCTGGGGACCTTAAACATCTTGTAGGGCGCAAGATCAAATGCCCAAATGGTCTTATTATCTACTTTGTTCCTGAATCGCTTGCAACTTGCCCTATCAGTCCTAATCTCGATCTAAACTTTAATAATCCACTGGTTCGTCAAGTGTTTTTGCTTCACAATTCTCTTCGTGAAGCCTATCCCCCTAACTGCACTATAGGGTACAACACCAGCTGCTTCAGAATGGATTATTGATAGTGGGTGTACAAATCACATGACTCGCAAGTGAAGTCTTCTCATGGACTCAACTTTACGTCCATCTGACAAAAGTCACATCACATTTGCTGACACTGGAAAAAGAAAGGTATTGGGTCTAGGTAGAGTTGCAATCTCAAAGGATCAACACATGGATAAAGTCATGCTTGTTGAATCCCTTGGTTTCAACTTAATGTCTGTCTCAATGCTTTGTGATTTAAACATGATTGTGATGTTTGGAAAATATCATTGCCTTGTACTAATGGAATCTGACAAATATCTAGTGTTTGAAGGGTATCGGAAAGATGATTTGTACGTGGTAGATTTCTCAGCAGGACCACAACTTGTAGTATGTCTTCTAGCAAAAGCTTCTGAATGCTGGCTCTGGCATCAAAGGCTAGGGCATGCTGGCATGAGGAACCTCCACACCCTTGCAAAGAAGAAGCATGTCATAGGCATCGAGGGCGTCAAGTTCAATAAGGATCACTTATGCGGTGCCTGTGAAGCAGGAAAGATGACGAGGGCCAAGCATCCCTCGAAGACAATCATGACAACGACTCAACCCTTCAAACTGCTACACATGGATCTTTTCGGTCCCACTCATTACTCAACTCTTACTACTACTGCTTGTCTCTATGGCTTTGTCATTGTTAATGATTATTCAAGATATACTTGGGTACATATAATCCTTTACAAGACTGAAGTGCAGGATGTCTTCAGACGCTTCGCCAATCGAGCAATGAACAACTTTGGCGCCAAGATAAAGCACATCAGAAGTGAAAATGGCACTGAATTCAAAAACACTGGCCTAGATACATATCTTGATACCTTAGGCATCACACATGAATTCTCAGCTCCGTACACGCCACGGCAGAATGGCATCGTCGAACGCAAGAACAGAACACTTATTGAGATGGCTCGGACGATGCTTGATGAATACAAGACTCCAAGAAAATTCTGGCCTGGAGCCATTGACACTGCATGCCATATCATCAACCGTGTTTATCTTCACAAGCTTCTGAACAATACATCCTATGAGCTCCTTACTGGCAAGAAGCCAAATGTCAGTTACTTCAGAGTATTTGGCGCCAGGTGCTGGATCAAGGATCCACATCACACTTCAAAATTTGCACCAAAAGCACATGAGGGTTTTATGCTTGGATATGGAAAGGATTCGCACTCCTATAGAGTTTTCAACCTCTTTCATTATAAAGTGGTTGAAATAGTGGATGTGCGGTTCGATGAGACTAACGGCTCACAAAGAGAGCACCTGCCAAATGTGCTAGATGAAGTTCCATCTAGTGAATCAATCAAACTAATGGGAACTGGAGAAATCATACCTTCTGAAGCTCAACCTAAAGAGGAACTTATCATCTCCGCACCTAATCAACCTGAAGACAATGCTCAGCCTGAAGACAATCCCTCTAACAATGACAATGATCAGCAAGAGCAAAATCTTCGTCCTGTACATCCTCGTGTTGCAAATGAAGTGCAGATTGAGAGAATAATTGATAGCATCAATGCACCAGGTCCACTCACTCGTTCAAGGGCAACACAGCTAGCAAATTTATGTGGGCACTTCGCATTCGTCTCAATAACTGAACCCAAGAAAGTTGAAGAAGCCTTCATGGAACCTGAATGGATTCAAGCTATGCAAGAAGAGCTTCAACAGTTTGAGCTGAATAATGTATGGGAACTGGTTAAGCGTCCTGATCCTCGCAAGCACAATATAATAGGGACCAAATGGATATATCGCAACAAGCAAGATGAGCATGGTCAAGTTGTCAGAAACAAAGCTCGTCTCGTTGCTCAAGGATACACTCAAGTTGAAGGGATTGACTTCGATGAAACATTTGCTCCTGTGGCTAGACTTGAAGCCATACGCATACTGCTGGCCTATGCAAATCATCATAACATACTTCTATATCAAATGGATGTGAAGAGCGCTTTTCTCAATGGCAAGATTGAAGAAGAAGTATATGTTGCACAACCGCCTGGCTTTGAAGATCCAAAACATCCTGACATGGTGTACAAGCTCAACAAGGCACTGTATGGCCTGAAACAAGCCCCTCGGGCTTGGTATGACACACTCAAAGACTTCCTGAAGAGCAAAGGCTTCAAATCTGGTTCCCTCGACCCCACTCTCTTCACGAAGACATATGATGGTGAACTGTTTGTGTGCCAAATATATGTGGATGACATTATCTTCGGCTGCACCAATCAGAAATACAGTGAAGAGTTTGGATATATGATGCAAGAGCAATATCAGATGTCCATGATGGGTGAGCTGAAGTTCTTCCTTGGTCTTCAAATACGTCAGCAACGCAATGGCATCTTTATATCTCAAGAGAAGTACCTCAAAGATTGCCTGAAGAAATTTGGTATGCAAGACTGCAAAGGCTTCACGACGCCAATGCCAGCCAAAGATCATCTGGGTCCCGACGACAATGGTAAAGAGTTCGATCAAAAGGTATACCGCTCCATGATTGGTTCTTTACTTTATCTATGTGCATCTAGGCCAGATATTATGCTTAGTGTTTGCATGTGTGCTCGATTCCAAGCGGCACCAAAGGAATCGCATCACTTAGCTGTGAAGCAAATTCTTTGATATTTGGCTTACACCCCAACACTAGGATTATGGTATCCAAAGGGCTCAGAGTTTGATCTGGTTGGATTCTCGGATGCTGATTATGCTGGTGACAAGGTGGATCGCAAGTCTACATCAGGCACATGTCATTTTCTGGGACGATCACTTGTATGTTGGTCTTCAAAGAAGCAGAACTGTGTATCTCTCTCCACTGCTGAATCTGAATACATTGTTGCTGGATCTTGCTGCGCTCAGCTTTTGTGGATGAAGCAAACAATCAAAGACTATGGCATTCATCTGAAGCAAGTGCCACTCTACTACGACAATGAAAGCGCCATCAAGATCGCCAACAACCCATTTCAGCACTCGAAGACAAAGCACATTGAAATTCGTCATCACTTTCTCAGAGATCATGTTGTGAAGGAAGATATTGATATCATACACGTCAACACTGAAGAGCAATTGGCAGATATCTTCACCAAGCCCTTGGATGAGAAGAGATTTTGCAAGTTACGGTGTGAGCTAAATATCCTGGAATCCTCAAATGTCCTGTGATTAGGCACACATCCTAACACTTATGCATATTGATGACTTAGATGTGCAACACACGAAGTAAAGTATATCTTCAATCAATGAAGACATACATTCTAAGTGTGAATACATTAATGTGGAATTTGACTTTGGAGCGCCACGATAATTGTGCGCCGTGTCTGGGTCTAATACTTCCTATACGGTGGGTAATGCCACCACCAAATTCTTCTGTTTGAAGTGTTTCACCCATGCGTTGCATTTGCTATGTCTTCACATTTGGTTTGGCTTCAATCTCAACCTGTCTTCATGATTATCTTCACTATGTTGATTATATATATATACTAGTGTTCTTTCCACTACAGCATTCACTTATAGCTATGTCTTCTTGTTGAATCTTTTGAACTAAGTGAATGTGATCGGACCCTAACCTCTCTATGCTTTCTATCTCAAACTCTATCTCTCCAAATCATATGCATTCTCTTGAAACTGTCGAATGTCTTCTCTGCGTCCTTGTCAGCAGAAGATACAGAGACAAACATTAAGTCCGCTTTCAATGCTAATTCCTTCACCTGAAACCCGGAGAAGTGGGAACGACCACCCGACAATCCAGGCGTGCGTGGGAACATGGAACAACCTCCGATATGTTGCATGATGGCCACGTGTCCTTCAGATGTGGATCGCCAGGGGCACCCGTGTAATAACACTGTGCCGTCCCTGTCCCTATAAATACACGCCTCACCACAATCATTATCCTTTCTTCCACTCTCACACGAACCCTAGCGCCACCACTAGCCCTCGACGACGCCGGCGACGAAGCGCTTAGCTGCCGCAACCTCTCCGACGCCGTCTTCACGCCGGTCGCGGACATCGTCTTCTCCGCCGTCGCCGTAGGTGTCCTCCGTTGCCAAGTTAGGGCACGGACGATCAAACTGCTCGGCCTCCTCTTCCACTCCGTCTAGCAGTTCTTCGTGTGGTAAATAAAACTTCCTTTTTACAGCCCCTTTGATCCTATAGATTCATCACTTTCTACCATAAGAAGTTTCTGTTCACACAAGTTGGATCTATTTCATACTGCATCTCATAATATGCCTAGTATGTTCACTTATGCTTCACAAAGTAGTTAGATTCCTCACTTGTATTGATCCGTGGATTCGTACAAATCTGGAGCCAACTCCTTATCTATGAGTGAATGTCTTCGCACGATGAGGTCAATGTCTTCTAAACTGATTTATCTTCAAAATCTTCTAAGAATGCATATGACCTATTCCCCTTCCCTCACACCTTAATGCTGTCACAGGTACATGTCCGTGGGAGAATCCCTTGGTTCTCATAGTCTGCATTCATTTGCAGAATTCTTACAGTATCATATAAATTCTCCCGAAGCCAGTTCCTGTTTATCAAGCAAGCGAAAGCCTTTGAACGTGTTAAAGCCATTCAGTTTGAAGTTCATGGCTGCAGAGAAATCAGTAAGGAAGGGTGGCAGAAAGCGTCATGGGGGAACGTCAAGAGATTTGCCTAATGACCTCTCAGAGCTTTACAAGACAGATCCTGAAGAGGATTACAATCAGCGCAAAACCCGAATCCAATGGATTCAAAGATATTGGGCAGAACAATGGTTCAAATACCGGTTTGTGACCCAGGAATATGCTAAGAAAAATGCCATCAAGCGACCTTGGGGAGACATCCTATACAAAAATCTTCAACCCAGGTCCAGAGATGAAGCCATTGAACAAGGCTTCTATCCCTGCATGGTCCGTGGACCACAGCCTGCAGATGCACACCCATCGTCACTACTATGGTGTCGTGACGACAATCTGTTCAAGCGCAACTTCCAGTTTGCCAAGAATTCGGGCAAGCAAAACAAGAAGTCATGGGGACTTGACTTCAACCCTGGCCCTTCTGCTCCCCGTGCCGATGGCACCCGCGAAGCTGAACCCAATCTTGTTGGGCCCTTCTACAACCTGGAAGGTCTCATCACCCATATCAAGGTTCAAGGGACAGTTGTGGATGAGCCTGCAGATGACGCTGAATTTGATGGAGCGCCTGCCCCGCCGAAGCCAAAGAAACTGAAGCAGCCTAAAGCTTCAAAGCCTACCTCAGCACCAAAAACCTCACGAGCGAAGCCACTGGCTACTGCACCTCCTGAAGACAGTGTGCAGTCTGAAGATTTGTCACGCATCTCCAAGCCCTCAAGAGTAAAGATGCCTTTGCAACACACCAGCCAAGAACTGACTGCTGCTGCTATTCTGCGCAACGACGCCATTGATCTGTCCAGCGATGAAGATCTTGCAGATGACGCTCTTGAGCAACTGATCAAGAGCAAAGAAGAAGCAGAAATCTTCAATGATTTGCCTCTCCTTGACGTGGCAATCATCCACAACTTCATTGATGAGTGATTTGACACGCCCAACCTCAGCTTTGAAGATCTGCAACTTCCAATTGGCCTCAGTGTCGCCTTCCATGGCACCATTGCTTCAGAGCTAGCTCTAGCTCAGCGCATCGTTGAACTGAAGCAAAAGATCGACTTTGAGAAAGCTCAGTTTAAGAAGCATATGGCCAAGCTCAGTGTGCAAGAGGTCAAGAACTTCAAGATCATGCTGCACGAGCTCAAAGAAGCCTTTCTCAAGAAGCGTGAAGAAGCTCAAGGCTCTCGTGAGCGCATGAAGAGCCTGGCTGACAAATGTGTGCAAGTCTACAATGAGGCTGAGAAGCGCAAGGCCCTTGGGCGTCCGGGCATCGATCCCAGGATGGCTGCAAAGAAGAAGAAGAAGCCCGCTGTGGCCGAACCCGACGCACCAAGGCAGGAAGCACATCCCATTGTCTTCCCAGCCAGCATGACTGGCTCGAAGCCAAAGGTCAGGTCAACCGCTTCAGAACTGAAGAAGACGAGGACTGCTGAGGCTGAAGCCAGAAAGAGGAAACATCCTGAAGCCTCCGATGCTGCTCCCTCCAAGAAGAAGCGGAAGACCAAGAAGGATCGGGCTGCTCCCACAGAGCCCTTAGTTGTTGAACCTATCTCAATGGTTCGCCCTGCATCTACACACCAAGAGCGCCAACTGATTGTCCATGAGCTTGCTTCCACAGAGGCTCATACAGCTGAAGATATTCCAGGAGTTGATCCCACCGCTGCTAAAGACATTGGTCACCATGACAATGTTGAAGATGATGTAGTTCTTCCTCAGATCGAGCACCAACAGGTATCATCGCCTGTGCTTACGCACAGCGAACTCATCAGCATTGGTCGTCCTCTAACGCTAATTGCTCAGGATGCATCATGGGCTGATCACCCACAACAACAAGTCACACCACCCCGACAAGAAGAAGATGATGACTTTGAGGCCCAGCCAACTCCATCTCCAAAGGCGTCGCCATCATTACGCCCGACCCTCCAGCTCATCAAGTGGAGGTAGAAAATCTTGAGGCTGCCACCACCAACACAAATGAAGCCAATGACGTTGTCATGGCTGAAGCAAATGTGGAGCCTGCACCAACCAATGAGCCAGAAGTCAGTGAAGCAAATGATGCTACTGCTCCTGTTCCTGCGCCTGCTGGTCCTCAGTTTGACTATCATGTTGAGCACAGGCCTCAGGTACAGAAGCCAATGCCAAGGTTGCCCAGGTTTCCAGGTCCTGCATCAGCACCTGGATCCTTTAATGTCAATGGCTTCAAAGCAGACAACACCTTCTTCAATAGCTCCAAGAACCCCTACTCAAGGGAAAGAATATCTTCTGATCGGTTCTGGAGCTATCCGCAGTGAAGTTATTACTCATGCATTCTGTACAATCAAGGTCGCATCTTCCCTCATATGTGTCTTGACACCGAAGCAATAACTGGACTGCCCTGCTTGGAAGAAGCTCTGGATTGCTTCAAAGAGGCTGGCTTGTTGCCTTTCGTCACCGACCAAGAGCACTGGAACAAAGAGTTGCTGCTCCAATTTTATGCCACTCTTCACATACGTGGCTACAACAGAGATCCGAAGACTTGGGTCCTTGAGTGGATGACCGGAAATGTTCATCATGAAGCCAAAGCCTTTGATATCATTGAGCTCACTGGTCTGCTGTAACACCCTCGATGCGACTATATCTCCCACGTGTCGAGGCACGACTTAGAGGCATAATCGCATTGAAGGCATATGTCGCAAGTGAGGTGATCTTCACACAACCCATGTAATACATAAGGGAAAGAGATACATAGTTGGCTTACAATCGCCACTTCACACAATTACATGAATAAAGCATTACATCAATCAAATACACTCATGGTCCGACTACGGAACCAAAATAAAAGAAGAACCCCAAATGCGACAAAGGTCCTGATCGACCCCAACTGGGCTCCACTACTGATCAACTAGAACGAAACACCACAAAGGACAAGATCTGCATCGAGCTCCTCCTGAGCTTGGTTGCGTCATCTGCACGGACTCATCAGCACCTGCAAGCTGGTTTTGAAAGTATCTGTGAGCCACAGGGACTCAGCAATCTCGCACCCTCGCGATCAAGACTATTTAAGCTTATGGGCAAGGTAAAGGTATGAGGTGGAGCTGCAGCAAGCGACTAGCATATATGGTGGCTAACCTATTCGCAAAAGAGAGCGAGAAGAGAAGGCAAAGCACGATCGATAAAAGTATGATCAAGAAGTGATCCTGGACTACCTACGTCAAGCATAAATCCAACAACCGTGTTCACTTCCCGTACTCCGCCGGAAAGAGACCATCACGGTTACACACGCAGTTGATTCATTTTAATTAAGGTCAACTTCAGGTTTTCTACAACCGGACGTTAACAAATTCCCATCTACCCATAACCGCGGGCACGGCTTTCGAAAGTTCAAATCCCTGCAGGGGTGTCCCAACTTAGCCCATCACAAGCTCTCACGGTCAACGAAGGAATAGACCTCCACCCGAGACATTCCGATCAGACTCGGTATCCCGGTACAACAAGACATTTCGACAGGGTAAAACTAAACCAGCAACACCGCCCGAATGTGCCGACATCTGCCCACTCCTGGATATCTCTATGAACCTGGCTGTCAGCTTCACAGTGAAGCTATGGAGAGCATCTTTTAGAAACCTGAACCGAACATGAGTCAGATGCTTAGTATGATGAAGCCTTTGCCTCCAGATGCTGCATATCCTAAGGAGTTCTTTGTTGAAGACCTTGAGTATCTGCCACGCACTATCTATCACATTATAAGGCGAACTCTCTGGCCCATCAAAGGACATTCTCCACATGCAAAGCTGGAAGGAGCAATGAAGACTTTGGTCTTCTATATTCTTCATGGCAAATGCTTCAATGCACAAGACTTCTTCATCCGCCAACTTGCTGCATCTGGATCTGATCTTTTTGGCTTGAAGTTCTACGCTCCATGGATAATGCGGCTGATCAAACTCCACTCAGCTGTCTCATATCAGCCCTCTGCTCGCAATCATCGGATCTTTCTGCCCGACGTGGATATGTCCGTTGAAGCCATCTATCCAGAGCCTGCCAAGGAGCCTCTTAGTTTTCAAAATGTTGAGCATCAAAGTTTCTCTAGGAACATTGAAGGAGTTGAAGCAGTCACTCGTGTCTATCCTCTGGCTGGTACTACATGTGCACCTCATCGTGCCCTCACTGAAGCCACTGAAAGCACTATTGCCCAACGGCCCAAGAAGCGATCTCATGTTCTCAATGACCGAGAGCTTCTGGTTGCCCTTCATCAGAAACAGGATATGCATCATGACTGGCTGAAGCGCCAAATGCAAAGCCTCTTGGTGGATGTCAACCGCATTCGCAATCTTGCCACCAAGAATGCCTTTGTTGCCCATGAAACCTGTCGGCGTACATGGAAAGGTCTGACGCTTATGTGTTCTGAGGATGATCTTCAAGAGGATGGCTTCTCTGAACGTTTCAAGTTTGACTCCACACCTCCCCGAAGGATTGTGCTGCAACGAACTCCATCTCTTGAAGACTCTGAGTTCTCTTCCTCCGCGGCAACTATGAATGCCAGAGTAATCGAGGATGAAGACGATGCTACTTCACCGCCCCCTACTTCTGCACGCATCGACACTGCCCCAAGTTCTTCTGCACCGCCGAACACCACCGACGACCTTGCTGCTTCACCTACTCCTCATGGGAACGAGTAGATGCTCTATGTCTTCAAACCTTTTTGGTCCTTCCAGACAAAAGGGGGAGAAGCATATGAGTTTGATAGTCTTCAAGCAGGTCCATATGGGCGGTTACTTTATGTTTTGCCTAGTGTTTACAACTCTCGTTTTGATACATTTGGTTCTTTGAGTTGTAACACTTAAACTCGATGGTCGTCTGCTACTTATTTGCTATTCTGTGATGCGATGATAAATTCCGCATGTGCGACGATAAATTCCGCACTTAGATAATTTTGCGGACGTCCATTTTTAATTATGCATGTCATTATCTTCACATACTTTTCATGCATGATGTATTGTCATCATAAGTTGAAGAAGATCTCCACAAGTACAACCTGCCATGTGCATTTGCATTCCAAAAGCAAATTACTTGTATGCACATCTTCAAGGGGAGCCCTTGCAACTTATGAAGACAATTCCTTATCCTTTACAAAGTTCACATATTATATTCCCCGTTGAAAACTTCAACTAGTTTGTCATCAATCACCAAAAAGGGGGAGATTGTAAGTGCATCTAGTGCCACCCCTAGTTGGTTTTGGAGTATTGACGACAAACCTAGTTGAGGGACTAATGTGTTTGTGAGAATTGCAGGATAACACAGGTAGAAGCCCCTCATTGATTCATTTTCCTACCAGAGATGACCCCTAAAAATGTATGAAGACATTGAAGTCAAAGGTGGTATGTGAAGACATTCACATTAAAGACTATGACAAGAGAAGACATCACATGAAGACTATGGAGCGCGAAGACTTAGATCTTTCGTAGTTCTTTTTCTTCTTTGTTGAGTCATAGGAACCATCGTACTGTTAAGTGGGGTCCAAGAGAACCAGTCAGAATGACTGAAGTGATGCTTAACCAAAATCCTATGTCTTCGAGTGAAGACTATGAGAGCGAATCTTGTTCAGAGTTGGACAAGTCAGCTTTGCTTGTAGCCCAAGTAAAGTTGTCGTGTGTGTTTGAAATCTGACCGTTGGAACACGTGTCAGTTCCTTAGTGACCCAGGGTCATTTCGGACAAATCAGGTTGGGTTGCCTAGTGGCTATAAATAGCCCACCCCCTACAACCATGAACGGTTGGCTGCTCAGAGTTAAAGTATGGCTTTTGTCGTTTGAGAGCAACCCACCTCGAAGCCTTTGAGAGAGAATTCCTTGAGAGGATAAAACCCTAACCACCCAGAGCCAAAGAGTGTTAGGCATCACTTAAGTCTTCTTGTCTGTGTGATCTGAAGACTTATTACACTTGAGGACTGTGAATCCTCCAGTCGGTTAGGCGTCGCGTTCTGAGCATCCAAGAGTCATTGTGGATCGCCGGTGAACGAAGTCTGTGAAGGTTTGGAAGTCTACCTTGAAGACTTAACAGAGTGATTGGGCGAGGTCTGTGTGACCTTAGCTCAAGGGGAATACGGTGAGGACTAAGTGTCCTGAGCTGCGTGTTCAGGACTAGGTGTCCGGGACTGCGTGTCCTCAGGTTTAAATACCTATCCGCCCTAACCAGACGTACAACTGTCACCGCAGTTGGAACTGGTCTAACAAACCTTTGTCTTCATCACGCACACTGGTTCTATCCTTCCCATCTCTTTATTTACAGTTGGCTCTTGTGACGTCAGTGCTTATCTGCATTATCCATTTGTCTTCACTGTGTACCTGATCTTGACTGCCTAGCTGCTATTAGTCATTGTGCTTTCACTTCATTGAATACTTGACTATGGTCTGCCTAGTGTAGTCTACCTTCCGCTGCATGGTAATAGGTTCATTTCTATCATTTGTCTTCGAAACTTCCATGTTTTGAAGACTTTCATAAAAATCGCCTATTCACCCCCCCCCCCTCTAGTCGATATAACGCACTTTCACCTCTTTTATTTATTTTTCGTCCGGAGTCTCATCCCGACTTATGGGGGAATCATAGCCTCCATCATTCTTTCCTCACTTGAGACAATGCTCTAAAAATGATGATCATCACACTTTTATTTTTCTTACAACTCAACAATTACAACTTGATACTTAGAACAAAATATGACTCTATATGAATACCTCCGGCGGTGTACCGGGATATGCAATATGACAATGATGAATGTGTCATGATAAATGGAACGGTGGAAAGTTGCACTACTAGGAATAGGGGTGGAAAGTGGTAGTGGATAATCCGAAATATCCGATATTCGTATTCGAGAAAATGCCTATTCGTATCCGAAACATCCGTATCCGAACCAAAATGGAAATGGAAATTATCCGTATCCGAATTTATTAAACAAATACAAAATAAAATATGGTAGGAGATTTTGACACAAATATGGATATGGAAGTGGATATATCCGTATCCGAAGAAGATTATGGGAGGTATTTTTTAAAATTCTAGGCCCAATATTCCAATTATCCAACATAAAAGCCAAATAAGTGGTTAAATTTTACTCTTTATATGATTAAACTTATAAATTATTATGCATTACAATAGTATTTATTCATAAACCTATTTATCATTGACTTATTGTATGTCACAAGTTGATTATTTTAGGTCACATAGCTATCGACTAATTTACTTAAGCAACATGTTGATATTATTCGTATCCGTTCCGAATCAAGGAAATATCCTATACGTATCCGTATTCGAATAATATCCGAGCCGCATCCGTATCCGAGAACATCCGTATTCGGATTCGTATTCGTTTTGAAAATATGAAAATGGAAGTGGTAAGAGCACTATCCGATCCGCATCCGATCCGTTTCCACCCCTAACTAGGAAAAGGGCTATAGATGAAATTGACACTAATGGCGCACCAGGCAAGTGGTGCTCCACTACTATATACTAATGACACACCATGTGCTGGTGCGCCATTAGTGTGGAAGACACTAATGGCGCACCAGATACACGGTGCGCCGCTAGTAACAATTTTTTTTCATTTTTCCAAACATACTAATGGCGCATCCTGGCAAAGTGCGCCATTACTAGTTCTACCTAGTAATGGCGCACCACAACCACGGTGTGCCACTACTAACAATTATATATATATATATATTACAAAATTAGTTATGGCGCACCCTAACTGGTGCGCCATTGATATACCTCTCGATCTGTTCCAAAACTCCCTCTACATCTGTTCCTCCCTCCCTCGCTCCCACATCGGCGCCGACCCCACCCCCACCCCCGCCGGCGACCTCGCCCTCTCCCCCACCGAGCTTCTCTCCCCACCCTAGGTCGAGGAGCCGCAGATCGAGCAGGTCAGGCCCGATCCGCCAGCGGCGCTTCCTCGATCCGCGCCGTCTCCAAGGGCCGCCTCCCCTGGTTCGCCGCCTCCCCTCGTCTCTTCCTCCCTCGATCTGCTCCGCCGCCTCGGTTCCTTCCGATTCTCGCCGCCGGCTTACTCTCCTCTCCTCTCTCTCTCTCGATCTGTAGCACCATAGGGGAGTCACGGACGGGGCAGAGGAACCTCCTCTCTTGATCTGGAGCTGCGTGCCGGCGTTCTTGCAGCGGGGCGGAGGGCTAGGTGGGATTCCGGCGGGCTAACGGCGGTGGCAGAGGCGCAGCACACTCTTCTCTCCTCAAGGTACGAGCCTCTCTCAGATCCCCATGTATATGCTACAGGTGGAACTTTTTTTACTCATGGATTTGTCCAGCAGAGAGAGAGTTCGGATCGTGGTTGCTTTTTGATTCATGACTGCTTGTTGATCCAATATTTACTCAAATTAATGTTGTCCAGTATATGTCTGCAATATATGCTAATGGTGGATAATGTTGTCTAGTACGAGCCTCCTCTGCAGCAGAGCTTCGGCTGTGTTGGTAGTCACACCATGGCACTGGTGTGGCTGAGTTTCTGCTACGGCTACAACCCCTCTTGGTGAGCTCCTCCTTTCCTCTCTCTGTTCTCTCTATGATCTAGCCCTAGTTCATGTTTTAGATGCTTTGGTAGTTCTGCTAGTTCTGGTTGTATGTTCCAGATGAGCATCAATTAATTTTGGTGCTCTCTGTGATAGCTATATCTTGATCTAGGGTTGCCAGTTGCTGTGCTCTAGGTCATTTGTGATGGCTCTCTGTGGTGGTCATCTTGCTCACTGAACTTGTTGCATACATGCTCCTGTGGGTGCTGTTGGCTATCTAAGTGTGTGTAATTTAACTTGGGTGCTGTTGGCTATCTAAGTGTGTGTGTAATTTAACTTATGCTAGGGTTCTGGGCTGTTAATTTAACTTGGCTGCTCTCTGTATTTGTGGCACTCTAATTGGCTTAGCTATTGGATTTTCTAACTAGTTTTAGTTGCTCAAATGCATAGGTACACCTGTGCATTTGTGGTGGCTTTAATTGGGTAAAATCCAATTGGTCTTGGTCATTTGGACAGTGCAAATGTTCTGGTCTTGCACTACTGGCTGTTTTGTTTTTGTTGCTGCTGCTGTTTTTCTGCCTATAAGGGCTGGATTCGTTCTACCATGCTGCTAGACATTACTAATGTTTGATTAAATAAGCATGGGAAACATTCAGATGTTAACTTCTTTTCTTTCTACCATGCTGCTAGACATTACTAATGGCATGTTCAAGCTTCTTGGCAGCATGTTAATAAATAATATGGCATCTGATTGAATAACTTTAAATGCATGCAAGATTGGATAAGCATGGGGGGAAGCAGCCACCGCCGCTCTGCCTCACCGGAGTACGAGTTGGATGCTTTCGAGTTCTTCGGTATCATACTTTGTTCTTCAGTATCAGCCACGAGGCAGGTATATAAAACGAGAGATCTCCCCTTCACCCATCTCATTATGATAACTCTGTTGTTTTCTACATCACTCCTTGTCCCAAATTGCAGAGGCTGCCTGACACTTTTATGAAGATGTTGGGTGAAGATCCGCCAGATAATGTGAAGCTCCGATAGGCCGGCAGCGGGGTTCGCAGGCTGTGGGATGTGGAGTTGGTGATCGAGGAGGGCCGCATGTACATGCTAACTTAGAGCTTATATGCTTAGTTTCCTATAGGTTAGCTCCAAAATTACTTATGTTAGCACAAAATGATCAAGTTTACATAATAAGCTTATAGTCTTCTTCTTATTCTTCTTATTCTTCCAAAATGACATAGGTTAGCTTCATTTTACCTAAGTTGGCTCTAATATGCTAACTTAGAGCTTATATGCTTAGTTTCCTATAGGTTAGCTCCAAATTACTTATGTTAGCACAAAATGATCAAGTTTACATAATAAGCTTATAGTCTTCTTCTTATTCTTCTTCTTTTCCAAAATGACATAGGTTAGCTTCATTTTACCTAAGTTGGCTCTAATATGCTAACTTAGAGCTTATATTCTTAGTTTCCTATAGGTTAGCTCCAAAATTACTTATGTTAGCACAAAATGATCAAGTTTACATAATAAGCTTATAGTCTTCTTCTTATTCTTCTTCTAGTATTCTTCTAGTGTTCTTCTTCTTCTAGTCTTCTTCTTCTTCTTCTTCTCTTCTTCTTCTTCTTCTTCTTCTAACTTCTTGTTTATCATTTTGCAGATTTGATTTAATTCATGGAAGCTTGCATGGATGGAGTGCTTCTTTTCCATTTGTGTTTTTATTTTGTATCAATGTGAAACTTTTGTGAATTGATGGATAACGGTGTTGGATGAACAATGTGAAACTTTTGTAATATGTAACGATGGAACTATGTGTTGGCTATGTATGTATATATGATGAAACTTGTGTGTTGGATATGATTGTTATATGGATGCTTGTTGTATATATATATGTGTTGGATATCTCATATGTGAAATAGTGGCCTGAGATTAACAAAAAAACAAAAAAAATTAAAAAAATTGTTACTAATAGCGCACTTCCATGTGGTGCGCCATTAGTATACCAGATACTAATGGCGCACCTGTGGTGCGCCATTACTAAAATATACTAGTGGCGTGGTACATATGGCGCACATGTAGTGCGCCATTAGTAGCCAAAACAGGTGCGCCATTAGTAGGCCTTTTCCTAGTAGTGTTGCATGGCAATATATCTCGGAATGGCTATGGAAATGCCATAATAGGTAGGTATGGTGGCTGTTTTTAGGAAGGTATATGGTGGGTGTATGATACCGGCGAAAGGTGCGCGGTATTAGAGAGGCTAGCAAAGGTGGAAGAGTGAGAGTGCGTATAATCCATGGACTCAACATTAGTCATAAAGAACTCATATACTTATTGCAAAAATCTAGAAGTTATCAAAGCAAAGTATTACGCGCATGCTCCTAGGGGGATAGATTGGTAGGAAAATACTATCGCTCATCCCCGACCGCCACTCATAAGGAAGACAATCAATAAATAAATCATGCTCTGACTTCATCACATAACGGTTCACCATACGTGCATGCTACGGGAATCACAAACTTTAACACAAGTATTCTTTAAATTCACAACTACTCAACTAGCATGACTTTAATATTATCACCTCCATATCTCAAAACAATTATCATGCTTCAATCTTTTCTTAGTATTCAACACATTCAAAACAAAGTTTCACAAATCTTGAATACCAAGCATATTATTATTAAGCAAATTACCATGCTATTAAGAGACTCTCAAAATAATTTAAGTGAAGCATGAGAGATCAATAGTTTCTTTAAAACAAATCCACCACCGTGCTCTAAAAGATCTAAGTGAAGCACGTAGAGCAAAATTATAACGCTCAAAAGATATAAGTGAAGCACATAGAGCAAAACTACATAGCTCAAAAGATATAAGTGAAGCACATAGAGTATTCTATCAAATTTTAATTCATGTATGGCTCTCTCAAAAGGTGTGTACAGCAAGGATGATTGTGGCATACTAAAACAAAAAGACAAAAATAATACAAGACGCTCCAAGCAAAACACATATCATGTTGGTGAATAAAAATATAGCTCCAAGTAAATTACCGATGGAAGTGGACGAAAGTGGGGATGCCTTCCGGGGCATCCCCAAGCTTTGACTTTTTGGTGTCCTTGGATTATCTTGGGGGTGCCATGGGCATCCCCAAGCTTAGGGTCTTGCCACTCCTTGTTCCATAATCCATCAAAAGAATTCACCCAAAACTTGAAAACTTCACAACACAAAACTTAAAGTAGAAAACTCGTGAGCTCCGTTAGCGAAAGAAAACAAAAGACCACTTCAAGGTACTGTAATGAACTCATTCTTTATTTATATTGGTGTTAAACCTACTGTATTCCAACTTCTCTATGGATTATAAACTATTTTACTAGCCATAGATTCATCAAAATAAGCAAACAACACACGAAAAACAGAATCTGTCAAAAACAGAACAGTCTGTAGTAATTTGTAGCTAGCGCAAGATCTGGAACCCCAAAAATTCTAAAATAAATTGCTGGACGTGAGGAATTTATCTATTAATAATCTGAAAAAAATAACTAAATATCACTCTTCAAATAAAAATGACAGCAGTTCCCGTGAGCGCTAAAGTTTCTGTTTTTTACAGCAAGTTCAACAAGACTTTCCTCAAGTCTTCCCAACGGTTCTACTTGGCACAAACACTAATTAAACACAAAAAACACAACCAAAACATAGGCTAAATAATTTATTTATTACTAAACAGGAGCAAAAAGCAAGGAATAAAAATAAAATTGGGTTGCCTCCCAACAAGCGCTATCGTTTAACGCCCCTAGCTAGGCATAAAAGCGAGGATAGATCTAGGTATTGCCATCTTTGTTAGGCAATTCTTCGATGAGGCATCTATTTCTCTTAGGAATTTCTTTCTTTCTAGTGATTATTAAACTTTTAGGCACAAGATCAAAAAATTCATTTGTAGCAATTGGTTCCTTAATGATATCAAAAAGATTGGGATGAATACTTATAGATTTAAGATCCGCAGTTTCTTTAGATGAATCGCCCTTATTTTTAGGAACATACATAAGCTTGGCAATTTTAGTAGGAGGACTTGGAGTATTCTTTACGGAATAAAAAGCGGTTCCCAAGTTTGTAATGATACCCTCAAGTTTATCAATTCTAGTAGAATCTAAGTTCATCTTCTCATTAACTATGGGTTCCTTTTCCTTAATATTTTTCAAAGTCATTCCTACCTTAGATCCATATTGAGTAATTTGATTGTGGATTTTTTTATCTAGATTTTCAATTAATTCAATAGTAGCAACTTTATTTTCAATAATTTCAAGTCTTTGCATAACATGCTCCAAAGTTAACATGGTTCCATTAACCAAAAGAGGTGGTGAGCCAAATAAATCTAACATGGCATTATAAGAATCAAAAGTATGGCTACCCAAGAAGTTCCCTCCGGTAATGGTATCGAGGATATACTTATACCAAGGATTAACACCTACACAAAAATTGCGGAGAAGAACTAAGGTAGATTTCTTCCTGGTACATCTATTTTGAGCATTGCAAATTCTATACCAAGCATCTTTTAGATTTTCTCCCTCCCTTTGTTTAAAATTTAGAACTTCACTCTCGGGAGACAACGGAGAAGATATGAGACTAGTCATGACGACAAGCAAACGAAAAGGCAAGTGGAAAGGAGAGGGAGGATAGAGAGAGAGAGGGCGAATAAAACGGCAAGGGTGAAGTGGGGGAGAGGAAAACGAGAGGCAAATGGAAAATAATGTAATGCGAGAGATAGGGATTGTGATGGGTACTTGGTATGTTGACTTTTTGCGTAGACTCCCCGGCAACGGCGCCAGAAATCCTTCTTGCTACCTCTTGAGCTTGCGTTAGTTTTCCCCGAAGAGGAAGGGATGATGCAGCAGAGTAGCGTAAGTATTTCCCTTAGTTTTTGAGAACCAAGGTATCAATCCAGTAGGAGGCCACGCTCAAGTCCCTCGTACCTGCACAAAACAATAGCTACTCGCAACCAACGCGATTAAGGGTTGTCAATCCCTTCACGGTCACTTACGAGAGTGAGATCTGATAGATATAATATTTTTGGTATTTTTGGTATAAAGATGCAAAGTGAAAAGTAAAGGCAAAGTAAAAAGCAAAACAAGATTAAAGTGATGGAGATTGATATGATGAGAATAGACCCGGGGGCCATAGGTTTCACTAGTGGCTTCTCTCAAGAGCATAAGTATTCTACGGTGGGTGAACAAATTACTGTTGAGCAATTGACAGAATTGAGCATAGTTATGAGAATATCTAGGCATGATCATGTATATAGGCATCACGTCCGTGACAAGTAGACCAAAACGATTCTGCGTCTACTACTATTACTCCACTCATCGACCGCTATCCAGCATGCATCTAGAGTATTAAGTTAAAAACAGAGTAACGCCTTAAGCAAGATGACATGATGTAGAGAGATAAATTCATGCAATATGAAATAAACCCCATCTTGTTATCCTCGATGGCAATGATACAATACGTGCCTTGCTGCCCCTTCTGTCACTGGGAAAGGACACGCAAGATCGAACCCAAAGCTAAGCACTTCTCCCATGGCAAGAACTACCAATCTAGTTGGCCAAACCAAACGGATAATTCGAAGAGACTTGCAAAGATAACCAATCATACATAAAAGAATTCAGAGAAGATTCAAATATTATTCATAGATAGACTTGATCATAAACCCACAATTCATTGGTCTCAACAAACAACCGCAAAAAGAAGATTACATCGAATAGATCTCCACAAGAGAGGGGGAGAACTTTGTATTGAGATCCAAAAAGAGAGAAAAAGCCATCTAGCTACTAACTATGGACCCGAAGGTCTGAGGTAAACTACTCACACTTCATTGGAGGGGCTATGATGATGTAGAAGCCCTCCGTGATGACGGCCCTCTCCGGCGGAGCTCCGGAACCGGCCCCAAGATGGGATCTCGTGGATACAGAAAGTTGCGGCGGTGGAATTAGGTTTTTGGCTCCCCTTCTGATCGTTTGGGGGTACGTAGGTATATATAGGAGGAAGGAGTACGTCGGTGGAGCTCCGAGGGGCCCACGAGGTAGGGGGCGCACCCTAGGGAGGGCGCGCCCCCACCCTCATGACCGCCTCTCTGATGCCTTGGCGTAGGGTCCAAGTCTCCTGGATCACGTTCGGTGAGAAAATCACGTTCACGAAGGTTTTATTCCGTTTGGACTCCATTTGATATTCCGTTTCTTCGAAACACTGAAATAGGCAAAAAACAGCAATTCTGGGCAGGGCCTTCGGTTAATAGGTTAGTCCCAAAAATAATATAGAAATGGAAAATAAATCCCAATATAGTCCAAAACAGTAGATAATATATCATGGAGCAATCAAAAATTATAGATACGTTGGAGACATATCAAGTTACCATACGAGAGGACCGTGGAAGAAAACGCGAAGATCATGGAAAAAGAAGTGAATGACTTCTTTGAAGGGGTGAAAGCAAAGAGACATCCACCTCCGGAGGAGAAGGTAGACCGGGTGAAAGCAAAGCGCACACTCGATGCCCTGAGGAAACCACCAAAGTCTCCGCTGAAAACCAACTATGAGCGCATTACTGCAAAGGTATATATCGAAGCGGAGCGGTCAGGAAATACTATCAGTGATCGAAGGTTAGCAAAACGACGAGTTGGAAAAAAAATGCCCAGCTCGGCGAACAAGTGGACCAATCATGCCCCCCGCTCAAGGTGTCTAGCGATATCTTTGCTAATGATCTAGGGATGGTGCCCGGTTATAGCAATCTTGAAGATTACCTACCCGACGATGTACATTATGATTTCTTGGAGGTGGAAGAACACCAATACCATTACGGGAATCCTCTTGTCAAAGATGAAAAATCTCTAACAACGATGATGCGAAGATTCCATGATTGGTACATGGAAACCTGCAGAGAGTCTGGGGGGACGAATACTTTGTATCTGAGAGTTAAAGAGGAGCACGACCTCGTTGGAATTGATTTGTTGACTGTTCCATTTGAGGAGTTCTTCCAGTGGTTCAATCAAAAGGCCCTCGATAAATTAACGGTCACTTGCTACTGTCTGTAAGTACTACTTCTGTCATTAAATCTCTATATATAGCTCAGCTCTTTCATTGCATGTATATATGATTATCCTCACTATATTATGCAGATTGAAGATCGTCGAGTGCGGAAAAGCACAAATGTATGATATTGGGTTCATTAACCCAAATCTCATAGATAAATTTGAGGTTGAAAAGAACGTCGATGATGTTGAGGCCAACTTGCTCAAATCATTGATAGTAAATCAAAACAAAAGATAAAATACTCTTTCCTTACAACTTCGAGTGAGTGTTACTGTCGTGTGCATATTCGGTTTCCCTTATTACTCGAGCAAGGTTATAGTAATGTAATTGATGAGTTATGCATGCGTGCGCAGCTTTGATACGTCTCCAACATATCTATAATTTTTGATTGCTCCATGCTATATTATCTACTGTTTTAGGCAATATTGGGCTTTATTTTCCACTTTTATATTATTTTTGGGACTAACCTATTAACCGGAGGCCCAGCCCAGATTTGCTGTTTTATGCCTATTTCAGTGTTTTGAAGAAAAGGAATATCAGACGGAGTCGAAACGGAACGAAATCAACTAGAGAAGTTATTTTTGGAAGGAAACACACTTGATGGACTTGGACCCCACGTCAAGGAAGGAACGAGGTGCTCGCGAGGGTGGGGGCGCCCCCCTAGGGGCGCCCCCTGCCTCGTGGGGCCCTCGTGGCTCCCCTGACGTGCTTCTTTGGCCTATATAACTCCATATACCCTAAAACTTCCAGAACGGAGATTAGATCGAGAGTTCCGCCGCCAGAAGCCTCCGTAGCCGCCAAAAGTCAATCGGGACCCTGTTCCAGCACCCTGCCGGAGGGGGGATCCCTCACCGGTGGCCATCTTCATCATCCCGGCGCTCTCCATGACGAGGAGGGAGTAGTTCTCCCTCGGGGTTGAGGGTATGTACCAGTAGCTATGTGTTTGATCTCTCTCTCTCTCTCTCGTGTTCTTGAGATGATACGATCTTGATGTATCGCGAGCTTTGCTATTATATTTGGATCCTATGATGTTTCTCCCCCCTCTTATCTCTTGTAATGAATCGAGTTTCCCCTTTGAAGTAATCTTATCGGATTGAGTCTTTAAAGACTTGAGTACACTTGATGTATGTCTTGCCGTGGATATCTGTGGTGACAATGGGATACCACGTGCCACTTGATGTATGTTTTGGTGACCAACTTGCGGGTTTCGTGACATTGGGAACCTATGCATAGGGGTTGGCACACGTTTTCGTCGTGATTCTCCGGTAGAACTTTGGGGCACTCTTTGAGGTCCTTTGTGTTGGTTGAATAGATGAATCTGAGATTGTGTGATGCATATCGTATAATCATACCCACGGATAATTGAGGTGACATTGGAGTATCTAGGTGACATTAGGGTTTTGATTGATTTGTGTCTTAAGGTGTTATTCTAGTACGAACTCTAGGGCTGTTTGTGACACTTATAGGAATAGCCCAACGGATTGATTGGAAAGAATAACTTTGAGGTGGTTTCGTACCCTACCATAATCTCTTCGTTCGTTCTCCGCTATTAGTGACTTTGGAGTGACTCTTTTTTTCATGTTGAGGGATAGTTTTATGATCCAATTATGTTAGTATTGTTGAGGGAACTTACACTAGCGAAAGTATGAACCCTAGGCCTTGTTTCAACGCATTGCAATACCGTTTATGCTCACTTTTATCACTTGCTACCTTGCTGTTTTTATTATTTCAGATTACAAATACCTTTATCTACTATCCATATACCACTTGTTTCACCATCTCTTCGCCGAACTAGTGCACCTATACAATTTACCATTGTATTGGGTGTGTTGGGGACACAAGAGACTCTTTGTTATTTGGTTGCAGGGTTGCTTGAGAGAGACCATCTTCATCCTACGCCTCCTACGGATTGATAAACCTTAGGTCATCCACTTGAGAGAAATTTGCTACTGTCCTACAAACCTCTGCACTTGGAGGCCCAACAACGTCTACAAGAAGAAGGTTGTGTAGTATACATCAAGCTCTTTTCTAGCATCGTTGCCGGGGATGTTAGCGCTTGAAGGTATATCTTTAATCTTGCAATCGAGTCTTTTAGTTTCCTGTTTTATCACTAGTTTAGTTTATAAAAGAAAACTATAAAAATGGAATTGAGTTTGTCTCATACGCTTCATCTTTTTAATATCTTTCGTGAGTATGATGGAAAGGAAAATTGTGCTCAAGTGCTAGAAGAAGAAATCTATAAAATACTTGGCACTAAATATTTGAATGATGAGCATGATTGCAATGTTGTTAGTATGAATTCCTTGAATATCCATGATGCTAATGATATGCAAAGCCACAAGCTTGGGGAAGCTATGTTTGATGAAGATGATATTTTTTGTCCCCCAAGTTTTGATGAGCAAATTTATTATGATGAAAGCATGCCACCTATCTATGATGATTATTGTGATGACATGTATGCTTTAAAGAATAATAATAACAATGAACCTTGTCATCTTGATCTTAATTTTCAATCACATGATAGTTATTTTGTTGAGTTTTCTCCCACTATTATTATTCATGAGAAGAATTTTGCTTATGTGGAGAGTAGTAAATTTTCTATGCTTGTAGGTCATGAAAAGAATGCTTTAAGTGCTGGTTATATTGTTGAATTCATTCATGATGCTACTTAAAATTATTATGAGGGAGGAATATATGCTTGTAGGAATTGCAATAATATCAAGTTTCCTCTCTATGTGCTTAAAGTTTTGAAGTTATGCTTGTTTTACCTTCCTATGCAAGTTGATTCTTGTTCCCACAAGTTGTTTGCTCACAAAATCCCTATGCATAGGAAGCATGTTAGACTTAAATGTGCTAGTCATACTCTTCATGATGCTCTCTTTATGTTTCAATTCTTATCCTTTATGTGAGCATCATTGAAATCATCATGCCTAGCTAGGGGCATTAAACGATAGCGCTTGTTGGGAGGCAACCCAATTTTATTTTTGTTCCTTGCTTTTTGTTCCTGTTTAGTAATAAATAATTCATCTAGCCTCTGTTTAGATGTGGTTTTATGCTTTTAGTTAGTGTTTGTGCCAAGTAGAACCTTTGGGAAGACTTGGGGAAAGTCTTGTTGATCATGCTGTCAAAAATAGAAACTTTAGCGCTCACGAGAAATTCTGCCATTTTTATTTGGAGAGTGATATTTAGTTAATTCTTTTTTCAGAAGATTAATAGATAAATTACCCAGGTCCAGCAATTTATTTGAGAATTTTATGAGTTCTAGAAGTATACGTTTGATTCAGATTACTACAGACTGTTCTGTTTTTGACAGATTCTGTTTTTCATGTGTTGTTTACTTATTTTGATGAATCTATGGCTAGTAAAAGAGTTTATAAACCATAGAGAAGTTGGATTACAGTAGGTTTAACACCAATATAAACAAATAATGAGTTCATTACAGTACCTTGAAGTGGTGATTTATTTTCTTATACTGACGGAGCTTACGAGTTTTCTGTTAAGTTTTGTGTTGTGAAGTTTTCAAGTTTTGGGTAAGGATTCGAGGACTATGGAATAAGGAGTAGCAAGAGCCTAAGATTGGGGATGCCCGAGGAACCCCAAGGTGATATTCAAGGATAGCCAAGAGCCTAAGCTTGGGGATGCCCCGGAAGGCATCCCCTCTTTCATCTTCGTTCATCGGTAACTTTACTTGGAGCTATATTTTTATTCACCACATGATATGTGTTTTGCTTGGAGCGTCAATTTATTTTGTTAGGATTTGCTTGCCGTTATTTAGAACAATGTTTTTCATCTTTTATTCTAATAAAAGTGGCATTGATAGCCTTTACTATGCCTATGTTACAAGTATACATGTTGCTGTTTGAAAACAGAAAGTTTACCGCTGTTGCAATAATTTCCTAGAAAAGTCAGAATGTGATAAAATGTTGAAACCTTTTGCATATTAAGCTCTGATAAATTTACTACAGTGGGAATTTTATTTCATAATTTTTTGAGCTATAGAAGTATGGATGTTGCAGCATTCTTTACAGACTATCCTGTTTAGGCAGATTGCTGTTGTGTTTGCATTGTTTGCATATGTTTGCTTCTTTAATGATTCTATTTGAGGATAGGACTATTAAATATGCAGAGGCATTTAGTATGAAATGTTTAATAATAATTTTAGTGATTTTCTACAGTAGAGTATGATAAGGTTTTGCAATGGTTTATACTAACTTATCTCACGAGTCCTTGTTGAGTTTTGTGTGGATGAAGCTTTTAAGATTTAGGGAGACCGTGATATGAGAGGAATTAAGGAGACACAAAATCTCAAGCTTGGGGATGCCCAAGGCACACCAAGATAATATTTCAAGAAGTCTCAAGCATCTAAGCTTGGGGATGCCCCGGTTGGCATCCCACCTTTCTTCTTCAACAATTATCGGTTAGTATCGGTTGATCCTAAGTTTTTGCTTCTTCACATGATGTTTGCCATTCTTAGGATGTCATTTTATTTTGCTTTGCTTGCTGTTTTAATAGAGTACCAAGATCTTAAATTATTAAATGTTAGAGAGTCTTCACATAGTTGCATAATTATTCGACTACTCATTGATCTTCACTTATATCTTTCGGAGTAGTTTGTCATTTGCTCTAGTGCTTCACTTATATATTTTAGAGCATGGTGGTAGTTTTATTTTGAAGAAATAGATGAACTCTCACGCTTCACTTATATTATTTTTAGAGTCTTAAACAGCATGGTAATTTTCTTAAAATCCTAATATGCTAGGTATTCAAGAATAATAAAAATTCTCTTATGAGTGTGTTGAATACTAAGAGAAGTTTGATGCTTGATGATTGTTTTGAGATATGGAGATGGTGATATTAAAGTCATGCTAGTTGAGTAGTTGTGAATTTAAAGAATACTTGTGTTGAAGTTTGTGATTCCCGTAGCATGCACGTATGGTGAACCGTTATGTGACGAAGTCGGAGCATGATTTATTTATTGATTGTCTTCCTTATGAGTGGCGGTCGGGGACGAGCGATGGTCTTTTCCTACCAATCTATCCCCCTAGGAGCATGCGCGTAATAATTTGCTTTGATAACTTCTAGATTTTTGCAATAAGTATGTGAGTTCTTTATGACTAATGTTGAGTCCATGGATTATACACACTCTCTCCCTTCCACATTTTCTAGCCTCTCTAGTACCGTGCAACTTTCGCCGGTACCATAAACCCACCATACCTACCTATTATGGCATTTCCATAGCCATTCCGAGATATATTACCATGCAACTTTCCACCGTTCCATTATTATGACACGCTTCATCATTGTCATATTGCTAGCATGATCATGTAGTTGACATAGTATTTGTGGCAAAGCCACCGTTCATAATTCTTTCATACATGTCACTCTTGATTCATTGCATATCCCGGTACACCGCCGGAGGCATTCATATAGAGTCATCTTTGTTCTAGTATCGAGTTGTATCATCGAGTTGTAAATAAATAGAAGTGTGATGATCATCATTCAATAGAGCATTGTCCCAAAAAAAGAAAGAAAGGCCAAAAAAAGAGGGAAGGCCAAATAAAAAAAGGAAAGGTCAAATAAAAAAAGAAAGGCCAAATAAAAAAATAAAAGGGACAATGCTACTATCCTTTTTTCCACACTTGTGCTTCAAAGTAGCACCATGATATAGCGAGTCTCATATATTGTGCTTCAAAATAGCACCATGTTCTTCATATAGAGAGTATCATATGTTGTCACTTTCATATACTAGTGGGAATTTTCATTATAGAACTTGGCTTGAATATTCCAATGATGGGCTTCCTCGAAAATGCCCTAGGTCTTCGTGAGCAAGCAAGTTGGATGCACACCCACTAGTTTCTTATGTTGAGCTTTCATACATTTATAGCTCTAGTGCATCCATTGCATGGCAATACCTACTCACTCACATTGATATCTATTGATGGGCATCTCCATATCCCGTTGATACACCTAGTCGATGTGAGACTATCTTCTCCCTTTTTGTCTTCTCCACAACCACCATTCTATTCCACCTATAGTTCTACGTCCATGGCTCACGCTATCTTCTCCCATTGAAATTATGCCAACTAGCATTCCACATCAAAAATTATCTTTTTATCATTTACCTACTCAAGGACGAGCAGGAATTAAGCTTGGGGATGCTTGATATGTCTCCAACGTATCTATAATTTTTGATTGCTCCATGCTATATTATCTACTGTTTTAGGCAATATTGGGCTTTATTTTCCACTTTTATATTATTTTTGGGAATAACCTATTAACCGGAGGCCCAGCCCAGATTTGCTGTTTTATGCCTATTTCAGTGTTTTGAAGAAAAGGAATATCAGACGGAGTCAAAACGGAACGAAATCAACTGGAGAAGTTATTTTTGGAAGGAAACACACCTGATGGACTTGGACCCCACGTCAAGGAAGGAACGAGGTGCTCACGAGGGTGGGGGCGCCCCCCCTAGGGCGCGCCCCCTGCCTCGTGGGGCCCTCGTGGCTCCCCTGACGTGCTTCTTCGGCCTATATAACTCCATATACCCTAAAACTTCCAGAACGGAGATTAGATCGAGAGTTCCGCCGCCAGAAGCCTCCGTAGCCGCCAAAAGTCAATCGGGACCCTGTTCCGGCACCCTGCCGGAGGGGGGATCCCTCACCGGTGGCCATCTTCATCATCCCGGCGCTCTCCATGACGAGGAGGGAGTAGTTCTCCCTCGGGGTTGAGGGTATGTACCAGTAGCTATGTGTTTGATCTCTCTCTCTCTCGTGTTCTTGAGATGATACGATCTTGATGTATCGCGAGCTTTGCTATTATATTTGGATCCTATGATGTTTCTCCCCCCTCTTATCTCTTGTAATGAATCGAGTTTCCCCTTTGAAGTAATCTTATCGGATTGAGTCTTTAAAGACTTGAGTACACTTGATGTATGTCTTGCCGTGGATATCTGTGGTGACAATGGGATACCACGTGCCACTTGATGTATGTTTTGGTGACCAACTTGAGGGTTTCGTGACATTGGGAACCTATGCATAGGGGTTGGCACACGTTTTCGTCGTGATTCTCCGGTAGAACTTTGGGGCACTCTTTGAGGTCCTTTGTGTTGGTTGAATAGATGAATCTGAGATTGTGTGATGCATATCGTATAAGCATACCCACGGATAATTGAGGTGACATTGGAGTATCTAGGTGACATTAGGGTTTTGATTGATTTGTGTCTTAAGGTGTTATTCTAGTACGAACTCTAGGGCTGTTTGTGACACTTATAGGAATAGCCCAACGGATTGATTGGAAAGAATAACTTTGAGGTGGTTTCGTACCCTACCATAATATCTTCGTTCGTTCTCCACTATTAGTGACTTTGGAGTGACTCTTTGTTGCATGTTGAGGGATAGTTTTATGATCCAATTATGTTAGTATTGTTGAGGGAACTTACACTAGCGAAAGTATGAACCCTAGGCCTTGTTTCAACGCATTGCAATACCGTTTAGGATCACTTTTATCACTTGCTACCTTGCTGTTTTTATTATTTCAGATTACAAATACCTTTATCTACTATCCATATACCACTTGTTTCACCATCTCTTTGCCGAACTAGTGCACCTATACAATTTACCATTGTATTGGGTGTGTTGGGGACACAAGAGACTCTTTGTTATTTGGTTGCAGGGTTGCTTGAGAGAGACCATCTTCATCCTACGCCTCCTACGGATTGATAAACCTTAGGTCATCCACTTGAGAGAACTTTGCTACTGTCCTACAAACCTCTGCACTTGGAGGCCCAACAATGTCTACAAGAAGAAGGTTGTGTAGTAGACATCAAGCTTCCACTATATTCTCCTGGAGATTAAGCTTGAGCAGGGACTAGTAACCGTCTTAGACTCGAGACGAAAATATCCCGAGACCTATGCGGACATGACTAAAATGCTCGAGAAGTAAGTTCAATCGATCATTATCGCACCATATCGACAAATTTTTGTTCATTTCCTGATATCAAGTAATTGTTTTCTTTGTCTCGCAGGGTTTGGAAAGTATTCACCGCACAAGCTCGGGGACTGCCGGGGGAGCTGCGATGGACATACCCGAAAGTAAGTAGTACTAGCTAGCTAGTTCCGTGCATCTCGATCCCATTGATTCTAGCTACTTTCATCAATGCCATTTATAATGCTTCATTATCAGTTTGATTGACCTCTATTTCTCGTAAAGTGCTTGTGGCAGGAACAAGGGAATGATTTCTGTGGATACTACGTGTGCGATTTCATCTATAACGCGACTTGCAAAGATAAGCGGGGCTACTCTAAAAGATAATTTGATGTACGTAAGCAATAATATTCACAATTTCATTTTATTACACCATCATTTCTGTTCAGTTTCATTCATATATATGTATTAACCCCCTTCTTCATATTAGACGTGGGAGATGCGGAATGAACTCCTACCAGAAGATCGCATGAAAGCAATTCAAGAGGAATTAGCGGGATTCTTTCTTGACCACGTCATCAATAAAGCCGGAGAATACTGCTACCTCTTGAGCACTGCGTTGGATTTCCCCGAAGAGGAAGGGATGATGCAGCAAAGTAGCGTAAGTATTTCCCTCAGTTTTTGAGAACCAAGGTATCAATCCAGTAGGAGGCTACGCTCGAGTCCCTCGTACCTACACAAAAACAATAGCTCAACGCAACCAACGCCCTTAGGGGTTGTCAATCCCTTCACGGTCACTTACGAAAGTGAGATCTGATACAGATGATAAATAATATTTTTGGTATTTTTGGTATAGAGATGCAGAGTAAAAAGTAAAAGCAAAGCAATAATAAAAGTGATGGAGATTGATATGATGAGAAGAGACCCGGGGCCATTGGTTTCACTAGTGGCTTCTCTCAAGAGCATAAGTATTCTATGGTGGGTGAACAAATTACTGTTGAGCAATTGACATAATTGAGCATAGTTATGAGAATATCTAGGTATGATCATGTATATAGGCATCACGTCCGATACAAGTAGACCGAAATGATTTTGCATCTACTACTATTATTCCACTCATCGACCGCTATCCAGCATGCATCTAGAGTATTAAGTTAAAAACAGAGTAACGCCTTAAGCAAGATGACATGATGTAGGGGGATAGTTTCATGCAATATGATAAAAAAACCATCTTGTTATCCTCGATGGCAACAATACAATACGTGCCTTGCTGCCCCTTCTATCACTGGGAAAGGACACCGCAAGATCGAACCCAAAGCTAAGCACTTCTCCCATGGCAAGAACAACCAATCTAGTAGGCCAAACCAAACTGATAATTCGAAGAGACTTGCAAAGATAACCAATCATACATAAAAGAATTCAGAGAAGATTCAAATATTATTCATAGATAGACTTGATCATAAACCCACAATTCATCGGTCTCAACAAACACACCATAAAAACAAGATTACATCGAATAGATCTCCACGAGAGAGGGGGAGAACATTGTATTGAAATCCAAAAAGAGAGAAGAAGCCATCTAGCTACTAGCTATGGACCCGTAGGTCTGAAGTAAACTACTCACACTTCATCAGAGGGGCTTGGATGATGATGTAGAAGCCCTCCGTGATCGATGCCCCCTCCGGCGGAGCTCCGGAACAGGCCCCAAGATGGGATCTCGTGGATACAGAAAGTTGCGGCGGTGGAATTAGGTTTTTGGCTCCGTATTTGATCGTTTGGGGGTACGTGGGTATATATAGGAGGAATAAGTACGTCGATGGAGCTTCGAGGGGCCCACAAGGCAGGGGGCGCGCCCTAGGGGGGCGCCCTCCACCCTCGTGACCACCTCGTGGCTTTCTTGACGGAGGGTCCAAGTCTCCTGGATCTTATCTGATGAGAAAATCACGTTTCCGAAGGTTTCATTCCGTTTGGACTCCGTTTGATATTCCTTTTCTTCGAAACCCTAAAATAGGCACACAAAAAAACAGCAATTCTGGGCTGGGCCTCCGGTTAATAGGTTAGTCCCAAAAATAATATAAAAGTGGATAATAAAGCCCAATAATGTCCAAAACAGTACATAATATAGCATGGAGCAATCAAAAATTATAGATACGTTGGAGACGTATCAAGCATCCCCAAACTTAATTCTTGCTCGTCCTCGAGTAGGTAAATGATAAAAACAGAATTTTTGATGCGGAGTGCTACTTGGCATAATTTCAATGTAAATCTTTTTAATTGTGGTATGAATATTCAGATTCAAAAGATTCAAGACAAGAGTTCATGTTGAAATAAAAATAATAATACTTCAAGCATACTAACAAAGCAATTATGTCTTCTCAAAATAACATGGCCAAAGAAAGCTATCCCTACAAAATCATATAGTCTAGCTATGCTCTATCTTCACCACACAAAGTATTTAAATCATGCACAACCCCGATGACAAGCCAAGCAATTGTTTCATACTTTTGACATTTTCAAAACTTTTTTGATCTTCATGCAATACATGAGCGTGAGCCATGGATATAACACTATAGGTGGAATAGAATGGTGGTTGTGGAGAAGACAAAAAGGGGGAAGATAGTCTCACATCAACTAGGCGTATCAACGGGCTATGGAGATGCCCATCGATAGATATCAATGTGAGGGAGTAGGGATTGCCATGCAACGGATGCACTAGAGCTATAAGTATATGAAAGCTCAACAAAAGAAACTAAGTGGGTGTGCATCCAACTCGCTTGCTCACGAAGACCTAGGGCATTTTGAGGAAGCCCATCATTGGAATATACAAGCCAAGTTCTATAATGAAAAATTCCCACTAGTACATGAAAGTGACATAATGAGAGACTCTCTATGATGAAGATCATGGTGCTATTTTGAAGCACAAGTGTGGTAAAAGGATAGTAACATTGTCCCTTCTCTCTTTTTCTCTCATTTTTTTATTTGGGCCTTTCTCCTTTTTTATGGCCTCTTTTTTTATTTTTTTCGTCCGGAGTCTCATCCCGACTTGTGGGGGAATCATAGTCTCCATCATCCTTTCCTCACTTGGGACAATGCTCTAAAAATGATGATCATCACACTTTTATTTTTCTTACAACTCAACAATTACAACTCGATACTTAGAACAAAATATGACTCTATATGAATGCCTCCGGCGGTGTACCGGGATATGCAATGAATCAAGAGTGACATGTATGAATGAATTATGAACGGTGGCTTTTCCACAAATACTATGTCAACTACATGATCATGCTACCAATATGACAATGATGGAGCGTGTCATAATGAACGGAACGGTGGAAAGTCGCATGGCAATATATCTCGGAATGGCTATGGAAATGCCATGATAGGTAGGTATGGTGGCTGTTTTGAGGAAGGTATTTGGTGGGTGTATGATACCGGCGAAAAGTGCACGGTATTAGAGAGGCTAGCAATGGTGGAAGAAAGGAAAGTGCGTATAATCCATGGACTCAACATTAGTCATAAAGAACTCATATACTTATTGCAAAAATCTAGAAGTTATCAAAGCAAAGTATTACGCGCATGCTCCTAGGGGGATAGATTGGTAGGAAAAGACCATCGCTCGTCCCTGACCGCCACTCATAAGGAAGACAATCAATAAATAAATCATGCTCCGACTTCATCACATAACGGTTCACCATACGTGCATGCTACGGGAATCACAAACTTTAACACAAGCATTTATCAAATTCACAACTACTCAACTAGCATGACTCTAATATCACCATCCTCATATCTCAAAACAATTATCAAGCATCAATTTCTTCTTAGTATTCAACGCACTCAAAAGAAAGTTTTACAAATCTTGAATACCAAGCATATTATTATTAAGCAAATTACCATGCTATTAAGACTCTCAAAATAATCTAAGTGAAGCATGAGAGATCAATAGTTTCTATAAAACAAATCCACCACCGTGCTCTAAAAGATATAAGTGAATCACTAGAGCAAAACTATATAACTCAAAAGATATAAGTGAAGCACTAGAGTAAAACTATAGAGCTCAAAAGATATAAGTGAAGCACATAGAGTATTCTATCAAATTCCAAATTATGTATGGCTCTCTCGAAAGGTGTGTACAGCAAGGATGATTGTGGTAGACTAACAAGCAAAGACTAAAATTATAAAAGACGCTCCAAGCAAAACACATATCATGTGGTGAATAAAAATATAGCTCCAAGTAAAGTTACCGATAGAAGTAGACGAAAGAGGGGATGCCTTCCGGGGCATCCCCAAGCTTTGGCTTTTAGGTGTCCTTAGATTATCTTGGGGGTGCCATGGGCATCCCCAAGATTAGTCTCTTGCCACTCCTTGTTCCATAATCCATCAAATCATTACCCAAAACTTGAGAACTTCACAACACAAAACTTAAAGTAGAAAATCTCGTGAGCTCCGTCAGCGAAAGAAAACAAAAGACCACTTCAAAGTACTGTAATGAACTCATTCTTTATTTATATTGATGTTATACCTACTGTATTCCAACTTCTCTATGGATTATAAACTATTTTACTAGCCATAGATTCATCAAAATAAGCAAACAACACACGAAAAACAGAATCTGTCAAAAACAGAACAGTCTGTGGTAATCTGAAGCTAGCGCAAGATCTGGAACCCCAAAAATTCTAAAATAAATTTCTGGACGTGAGGAATTTATCTATTAACCATCTGCAAAAATAATTAACTAAATAGCACTCTCTAAATAAAAATGACAGCAGTTCTCGTGAGCGCTAAAGTTTCTGTTTTTTACAGCAAGTTCAACAAGACTTTCCCTAAGTCTTCTCAACGGTTCTACGTGGCACAAACACTAATTAAACACAAAAAACACAACAAAAACAGAGGCTAAATAATTATTTATTAAATAACAGGAAGGAAAAATATTGGGTTGCCTCCCAACAAGCGCTTTTCTTTAAAGCCTTATAGCTAGGCATTGGTAATTTTAATGATGCTCACAAGAAATACAAGAATTGAAGCACAAAAGGAGCATCATAAAGCATGTGACAAACACATCTAAGTCTAACATACTTCCTATGCATAGGCGTCTTAAAGGCAAACAAATTATCATAGCAAGCAAAAACTAGCATATGCAAGGAAGCGGAAAGAAACAATAGCAATCTCAACATAACGAGAGGTAATTTAGTAACATAAAAATTTCTAAAACCATATTTTCCTCTCTCATAGTAATTACATGTAGGATCATAAGCAAATTCAACAATATAGGTATCACAAAACATATTCTTAATAGGATCCACATGTATGCAAAGTTGACACTCTTCCAAAATAGTGGGATTAACATTAACTAAAGTCATGACCTTTCCAAACCCACTTTTAATATTATTGCAAACATTATAATCAATCTCATATTCATCATGGGGTTTAAATAAATTTTCAAGATCAAAAGAAGAATCACCCCAATCATGATCATTGCAACAAGTAGAGGACATAGTAAAACTAGCATCCCCAAGCTTAGGGTTTTGCATATTATTAGCACAATTGACATTCATAGAATTTATCCTATCATCATTGCAATCATGCTTTCTATTCAAAGATCTATCGTGAATCGCTTCATAAAGTAATTCATCACACTTTTCAGATTCACGAATTTCAAGCAAAACCTCATAAAGATTATCTAGTGCACAAAACTCACTAGCAATTGGTTCATCATAATTGGATCTCTTAAAAAGATTAGCAAATGGATGAGGATCCATAGATCTTAGGTTCTCTGTTTAGTAATAAATAAACAACTATTCCAACCATACGAGCAAACAAGAAATGGACAAAAGAGGCAAATAGAGAGGGAGGATAGAGAGAGAGGGCGAATAAAACGGCAAGGGTGAAGTGGGGGAGAGGAAAACGAGAGGCAAATGGCAAATAATGTAATGCGGGAGATAGGGATTGTGATGGGTACTTGGTATGTTGACTTTTGCGCACACTCCCAGGCAATGGCCAGAAATTCTTCTTGCTACCTCTTGAGCACTGCGTTGGATTTCCCCGAAGAGGAAGGGATGATGCAGCAAAGTAGCGTAAGTATTGCCCTCACTTTTTGAGAACCAAGGTATCAATCCAGTAGGAGGCTACGCTCGAGTCCCTCGTACCTACACAAAAACAATAGCTCAACGCAACCAACGCGCTTAGGGGTTGTCAATCCCTTCACGGTCACTTACGAAAGTGAGATCTGATAGAGATGATAAATAATATTTTTGGTATTTTTGGTATATAAATGCAAAGTAAAAAGTAAAAGCAAAGTAAAAGCAAAGCAATAATAAAGTGATGGAGATTGATATGATGAGAAAGAGACCCGGGGGCCATAGGTTTCACTAGTGGCTTCTCTCAAGAGCATAAGTATTCTACGGTGGGTGAACAAATTACTGTTGAGCAATTGACAGAATTGGGCATAGTTATGAGAATATCTAGGTATGATCATGTATATAGGCATCACGTCCGAGACAAGTAGACCAAAACGATTCTGCATCTACTACTATTACTCCACTCATCGACCGCTATCCAGCATGCATCTAGAGTATTAAGTTAAAAACAGAGTAACGCCTTAAGCAAGATGACATGATGTAGAGGGATAGTTTCATGCAATATGATAAAAACCCTATCTTGTTATCCTCGATGGCAATGATACAATACATGCCTTGCTGCCCCTTCTGTCACTGGGAAAGGACACCGCAAGATCAAACCCAAAGCTAAGCACTTCTCCCATGGCAAGAACAACCAATCTAGTAGGCCAAACCAAACTGATAATTCGAAGAGACTTGCAAAGATAACCAATCATACATAAAAGAATTCAGAGAAGATTCAAATATTATTCATAGATAGACTTGATCATAAACCCACAATTCATCGGTCTCAACAAACACACCGCAAAAAGAAGATTACATCAAATAGATCTCCACAAGAGAGGGGGAGAACATTGTATTGAGATCCAAAAAGAGAGAAGAAGCCATCTAGCTACTAGCTATGGACCCGTAGGTCTGAAGTAAAATACTCACACTTCATCGGAGGGGCTTGGATGATGATGTAGAAGCCCACCGTGATCGATGCCCCCTCCGGCGGAGCTTTGGAACAGGCCCCAAGATGGGATCTCGTGGATATAGAAAGTTGCGGCGGTGGAATTAGGTTTTTGGCTCCGCATTTGATCGTTCGGGGGTACGTGGGTATATATAGGAGGAAGAAGTACGTCGGTGGAGCTTCGAGGGGCCCATGAGGCAGGGGGCGCGCCCTCCACCCTCGTGACCACCTCGTGGCTTTCTTGACGGAGGGTCCAAGTCTCCTGGATCTTATCTGATGAGAAAATCACGTTTCCGAAGGTTTCATTCCGTTTGGACTCCGTTTGATATTCCTTTTCTTCGAAACCCTAAAATAGGCAAAAAAACAGCAATTCTGGGTTGGGCCTCCGGTTAATAGGTTAGTCCCAAAAATAATATAAAAGTGGATAATAAAGCCCAATAATCTCCAAAACAGTAGATAATATAGCATGAAGCAATCAAAAATTATAGATACGTTGGAGACGTATCAAATACCATGTGGAACTTGATTTCAAATGCTAGGGGATTGTAACAGATCTTACATATTGTATATGTATGTAGCCAGTAGTGTCGGATAGATAATACGAAAACTTGTTGTTCGACCAATCTCTCGGAGAAGGAGAGGTCGATCACTTCTCTCGGTATGCATGATGAACTTCTGTACTTAATGGTTTCCTTCATTTTCTTACTAGCTAGCGTGTCGAGGGCCTCTCAATACGTATAGTACGTAGCGTCGACCAAGTACAGAGATAAGAGAGGACACTTATCTCTATTAATTAATTAGCTACCTAACACAATATATGAAACACCTTAATTAACCATACAAAACCCCCAAATCCACCCCCCCTTTCAGAAAAAAACCCTAGCACCTGAACAGCTGACGCGTGGATGCCTATTGTGTTGGAAATATGCCCTAGAGGCAATAATAAATTAGTTATTATTATATTTCCTTGTTCATGATAATCGTTTATTATCCATGCTAGAATTGTATTGATAGGAAACTCAGATACATGTGTGGATACATAGACAACACCATGTCCCTAGTAAGCCTGTAGTTGACTAGCTCGTTGATCAATAGATGGTTACGGTTTCCTGACCATGGACATTGGATGTCGTTGATAACGGGATCACATCATTAGGAGAATGATGTGATGGACAAGACCCAATCCTAAGCCTAGCACAAGATCATGTAGTTCGTATGCTAAAGCTTTTCCAATGTCAAGTATCATTTCCTTAGACCATGAGATTGTGCAACTCCCGGATACCGTAGGAATGCTTTGGGTGTGCCAAACGTCACAACGTAACTGGGTGGCTATAAAGGTGCACTATAGGTATCTCCGAAAGTGTCTGTTGGGTTGGCACGAATCGAGACTGGGATTTGTCACTCCGTGTAAACGGAGAGGTATCTCTGGGCCCACTCGGTAGGACATCATCATAATGTGCACAATGTGATCAAGGAGTTGATCACAGGATGATGTGTTACGAAACGAGTAAAGAGACTTGCCGGTAACGAGATTGAACAAGGTATCGGATACCGACGATCGAATCTCGGGCAAGTACAATGCCGCTAGACAAAGGGAATTGTATACGGGATTGATTAAGTCCTTGACATCGTGGTTCATCCGATGAGATCATCGTGGAACATGTGGGAGCCAACATGGGTATCCAGATCCCGCTGTTGGTTATTGACCGGAGAGTCATCTCGGTCATGTCTGCATGTCTCCCGAACCCGTAGGGTCTACACACTTAAGGTTCGGTGACGCTAGGGTTATAGAGATATTAGTATGCGGTAACCCGAAAGTTGTTCGGAGTCCCGGATGAGATCCCGGACGTCACGAGGAGTTCCAGAATGGTCCGGAGGTAAAGAATTATATATAGGAAGTGCTATTTTGGCCGTCGGGACAAGTTTCGGGGTCACCGGTATTGTACCGGGACCACCGGAAGGGTCCCGGGGGTCCACCGGGTGGGGCCACCTGCCCCGGGGGGCCACATGGGCTGTAGGGGGTGCGCCTTGGCCTATATGGGCCAAGGGCACCAGCCCCAAAAGGCCCATGCGCCAATAGTCAAGGAAAAGGAAGAGTCCTAAAGGGGGAAGGCACCTCCGAGGTGCCTTGGGGAGGTGGGACTCCTCCCTGGCCGCACCCTTCCTTGGAGGAAGGGCCAAGGCTGCGCCCCCCCTCTCCCTTGGCCCTATATATAGTGGGGGAAGGGAGGGCAACCAAACCTAAGCCCTGGCGCCTCCCTCTCCCTCCCATGACACATCTCCCTCCTCCCGCAGCGCTTGGCGAAGCCCTGTTGGAATCCCGCTACTTCCACCACCACGCCGTCGTGCTGATGGATCTCCATCAACCTCTCCTCCCCCCTTGCTGGATCAGGAAGGAGGAGACGTCGCTGCTCCGTACGTGTGTTGAACGCGGAGGTGCCGTCCGTTCGGTGCTGGGATCATCGGTGATTTGGATCACGACGAGTACGACTCCATCAACCCCGTTCTCTTGAACGCTTCCGCGCGCGATCTACAAGGGTATGTAGATCCACTCCTCCCTCGTTGCTAGATGACTCCATAGATAGATCTTGGTGACACGTAGGAAAATTTTGAATTTATGCTACGTTCCCCAACATATTGGTCCCGGTTGGTGCCACCAACCGGGACTAAAGGCCCTCCTGCCTGGGCTCACCACAGCGGCCACGTGGAGGCCCATCTATCCTGATTCGTATAAGAACCGGTACTAAAGGCCAAGGGCATTAGTAACAATCCTTTAGTCCCGGTTCCGCAACGGGACAGATGGGCCTTATGAACCGGGACAAACGGCCCTTTTTCTACTAGTGGCGCTATATAGGAAGCGTCGCTTCCTCGCTACGTGCTGCGTACATCTCTTCCTCCCCTACCTACTCGGCGCCGCCTCTCCTCTCCTCCCGCCGCATAGAGTTTTATTAGGGTTTAGCGGTGACGGCGACTGTCGGGGATCTCGCCCACCGTGGGGCTTGCGCACGGTGGTGTTGAGTTCTTGAAGGGATCTCGCCCATGGATCAAGCGGCTTGCGATTGACTGGATGAAGAAGAGCCGGTTTAGAAGGATCTACATCAAACTCCAAGTTCATCAGTCGAGAGTAAAAAAGTTTTTGGCGGCAGCATAAATCAGGTCATAGTCAAAAGTGACCTTGATGGGCAACGGCCCGCGAGTGGAAAATCAAATTAGGTCTACACTGCTATTCTACAGATCGATGTGGACAGAACCGCCGCCAGGAAAGAGATTAAGTCCCGCTCGTATGCAAGTTTGCAATTGAAGCAGATCAATGTCCAAAGCAATGAGGAGATCGTGCTTCCCTCATACGTCCAAGTGTCCCATGGAGGTTTCCTTTCAATCCAAATATGTCAAGTCACGGCCTGCAGAATATACAAAGTCTGTTCAATCCATCAATCGAGGACAGATAGATGTTTTGCTACAGTCAAAACAAACAGGGATTCGGTCAACCACGTCGACGCGTTAGTCTTGGCCGTCGCTAAAGCTCTTTTTTCTGCTGTACCTGGTGTTTTTAAATCCCGAGAAAATTTTCTACCTGGGCCTTATGCGTTGATCTGCTAGCCACAAGTTGCTGCTGCTGTTTCCTGTGTTCGTGGCTGTTGCTACCCTGAAAAAAATCATCAAAGCAACCACGATCCGGATTGGACGGGGTCATGGGCGTGGACTCATTCCACTGCAGCTGCAGCCATCGCTGCGCTCGAGCCCGCTTCCGAGCCGTCCTGTGCCTGCGCTGTGGCCATCACTGCACCTGAACCGCCCCCACGAGTTGCCAGGCCTCTGCCTTGTCGAGTTTCGACCTCGCCAGATGAACCCTTGCGCTGAGCCGCTCCGCGGCCGTGGTCTTGACTCGCCGACGCGTTCTTCTAAATCGCCATGGTTTTGAATCGCCTACCGCGGCCCTCTGCTACTTCAAGTCGCCATCACTCTACGCCCCCGCGTTGCCCCTGTTCTAGCCACTACTATGGCCTTGTGGTGAATCGTTGGTTGTGGTGCAAGATTGATATGGTTTAGAGAGGAGAGCCGCTCCAGCTGATGGATAAGACAACAGTGTATGTGTCAGACAAGCAAAGCAATATGCTCATAAGTGCACACAAACAGATTCAGCTGGAGTGCTAATGGGTTCAAACAATCACGCCCCACAGTCGCCTCGGGTTGCTGCAGTCCACGGTCATCTTGAGCCGCCGCGCTGAGTAGCCGTCCTTACTTCACTGCCGAGCCAACAAGCGCACCACAAGCTACTGCCTTGGCCTCGCCGATCTCATTTTTTTCCTGCCACCAGAGCACTTTTGAACCGGCAACTCCGCCTCGAGCCACTGTGCCCCGGGACGAAAGCCGCCCCTACGGCCGCGGCCTTGCTCGCGAGCCGGCCACCGTCGAGCCGCCGTCCCTTGCGCCGACGAACGCCTCCTGCTGCTCCAGCGTCATGACGCCTCCCGAGCGCCTCCGCCCTTGCCGCGAGGCCACCCTGTTCGCCCCGTCGTCGAGGCTCACCGGCGCTGCCTCACTTCACCTCCAGCTCACAGGGGCCATCTTGAGCCACCGAAGGCCGTGCCAAGCTGCCGCCATAGCTCACCTGTCTCCGCCTTGCCTCCGTCTTGCTGGGGAGCCGTGCGGTCTCACCGTCTCCGTCCCGGCCATGGGCCGCACCGACCTCGGCCATCGTCGTTGACCCGTCGCTCCATTGGCCTCTTCCCCTGCAGCCATGAGCCGGCCTTGCCGTTGTTGCGAGCTGCCGGACCCCTCTGCTTCTGCTGGACTTTGCCGCGGCCGTGACCTCGCCTCAAGTTGATCACTGCTGCTGCAGCCGCGGCTTCCTGAGCCGCCCGTGGACGGCGCCTCTCTGACCTGCGTGAGGATAAAAAAGGGGGGAAGGCCACCGTGTGTGTTCATCTGACACAGTATACCAGGTGATATCTGCCTTATCTACTTTTCAGTATATATTTTTTATTCTTTCAAGAACAATTACTCTCGCACTGCCATGTCTTTTATGCAGAAAAATTCTTCAATATAGAAGAGACCATTAAAGCTACGGGTATAGAGATCCCGTGTGCATCATCCAATGGTTCAGTCTACAAGGATATATGGAGGCCGTGCTGGCATACGTCTGTACCGCGGTTCTTAATAAATGGGCATTCAACTATCAACATGCCGGGGGTTGACCTAAATCATAAGCAAACACGCCACTCGTCATGCGGTGGTTCGGCCTACATCGATTCACCCGGACAACGCCTATGTCATTGCCCAATGGATATGTACAAGCCGCCGCACTGCGGTCCGGGTTATTCCAACAACTCTGAAGCAAGGCATGACAATTTAGCCTCTGCCTGCACCGGATGATTCAATGGATAGGGCACATAAGTCGCCGCCACTACGTTTTGGTTAAACAATCAGCTGGGATGAACCGCTGGCCGGTACTGACACAAATCATACTGAGTCATTTATAACCCGCCACGATCGATCTCAAGTTTTCGTGGATTCATATTGCGTTATCAACGCCAAGGATATACAATGAGTGTCGCGAAAATCATTAACTCGCCACCTTGCTTCCAGTTTCTGTTGGAAATATGCCCTAGAGGCAATAATAAATTGGTTATTATTATTTTTCCTTGTTCATGATAATCGTTTATTATCCATGCTAGAATTGTATTGATAGGAAACTCAGATACATGTGTGGATACATAGACAACACCATGTCCCTAGTAAGCCTCTAGTTGACTAGCTCGTTGATCAATAGATGGTTACGGTTTCCTGACCATGGACATTGGATGTCGTTGATAACGGGATCACATCATTAGGAAAATGATGTGATGGACAAGACCCAATTCTAAGCCTAGCACAAGATCATGTAGTTCGTTTGCTAAATCTTTTCTAATGTCAAGTATCATTTCCTTAGACCATGAGATTGTGCAACTCCCGGATACCGTAGGAGTGCTTTGGGTGTGCCAAACGTCACAACGTAACTGGGTGGTTATAAAGGTACACTACAGGTATCTCCGAAAGTGTCTGTTGGGTTGGCACGAATCGAGACTAGGATTTGTCACTCCGTGTGACGGAGAGGTATCTCTGGGCCCACTCGGTAGGACATCATCATAATGTGCACAATGTGATCAAGGAGTTGATCACGGGATGATGTGTTACGGAACGAGTAAAGAGACTTGCCGGTAATGAGATTGAACAAGGTATCGGGATACCGACGATCGAATCTCGGGCAAGTATCGTACCGCTAGACAAAGGGAATTGTATACGGGATTGATTAAAGTCCTTGACATCGTGGTTCATCCGATGAGATCATCGTGGAGCATGTGGGAGCCAACATGGGTATCCAGATCCCGCTGTTGGTTATTGACCGGAGAACGTCTCGGTCATGTCTGCATGGTTCCCGAACCCGTAGGGTCTACACACTTAAGGTTCGATGACGCTAGGGTTATAGGGAATAGATATACGTGGTTACTGAATGTTGTTCGGAGTCCCGGATGAGATCCCGAATGTCATGAGGAGTTCCAGAATGGTCCGGAGGTAAAGATTTATATATGGAAGTCCTATTTTGGTCACCGGAAAAGTTTCGGGTTTTATCGGTAACGTACCGGGACCACCGGGAGGGTCCCGGAGGTCCACCAAGTGGGGCCACAAGCCCCGGAGGGATGCATGGGCCAAGTGTGGGAGGGGACCAGCCCCAGGTGGGCTGGTGCGCCCCCCACCAAGGCCCAAGGCGCAAGGGAGAGGAGAAGGGGGCAAACCCTAGGGAAGATGGGCCCTAAGGCCCACCCTGGTGCGCCTCCCCCTCTCCCCTCCCCTTGGCCGCCCCTAGATGGGATCTAGGGGGCTGCCGCCACCCCTAGGGAGGGAACCCTAGGTGGGGGCGCAGCCCCTCCCCTCCCCCTATATATAGTTGAGGTTTGGGCTGCCCAATACACACGAGTTCCTCTCCTCTTGCTGGCGTAGCCCTACCTCTCTCCCTCCTCATATCTCGCGGTGCTTGGCGAAGCCCTGCTGGTCCATGACGTTCAAAACGTCTTTGAAGTCCCGATTCTAAGCCGTTAAGCATGGTGCACTAAACTATCAAGTAGTCATCATATTGAGCTAGCCAAACGTTCATAACGTCTGCATCCGCTCCTGCAATAGGTCCGTCACCTAGCGGTGCATCAAGGACATAATTCTTCTGTGCAGCAATGAGGATAAACCTCAGATCACGGATCCAATCCTCTTCTTTGCTACTAACATTTTTCAACACAATTTTCTCTAGGAACATACCAAAATAAACATATGAAAGCAACAACGCGAGCTATTGATCTACAACATAGATATGCTAATACTACCAGGACTAAGTTCATGATAAATTAAAGTTCAATTAATCATATTACTTAAGAACTCCCACTTAGGTAGACATCCCTCTAATCCTCTAAGTGATTACGTGATCCAAATCAACTAAACCATGTCCGATCATCACGTGAGATGGAGTAGTTTCATTGGTGAACATCACTATGTTGATCATATCTACTATATGATTCATGCTCGACCTTTCGGTCTCCGTGTTCTGAGGCCATATCTGTATATGCTTGGCTCGTCAAGTATAACCTGAGTATTCTGCGTGTGCAACTGTTTTGCACCCGTTGTATTTGAACGTAGAGCCTATCACACCCGATCATCACGTGGTGTCTCAGCACGAAGAACTTTCGCAACGGTGCATACTCAGGGAGAACACTTCTTGATAATTAGTGAGAGATCATCTTATAATGCTACCGTCAATCAAAGCAAGATAAGATGCATAAAAGATAAACATCACATGAATATGTGACATGATATGGCCATCATCATCTTGTGTCTTTGATCTCCATCTCCAAAGCATCGTCATGATTTCCATCGTCACCGGCATGACACCATGATCTCCATCATCTTGATCTATATCAATATATCGTCACATGGTCGTCTCGCCAACTATTGCTCTTGCAACTATTGCTATCGCATAGCGATAAAGTAAAGCAATTATTTGGCGCTTGCATCTTATGCAATAAAGAGACAACCATAAGGCTTTTGCCAGTTGCCGATAACTTCAACAAAACATGATCATCTCATACAACAACTTATATCTCATCACGTTTTGACCATATCACATCACAACATGCCCTGCAAAAACAAGTTAGACGTCCTCTACTTTGTTGTTGCAAGTTTTACGTGGCTGCTACGGGCTTAAGCAAGAACCAATCTTACCTACGCATCAAAACCACAACGATAGTTTGTCAAGTTGGTGCTGTTTTAACCTTCGCAAGGACCGGGCGTAGCCACACTCGGTTCAACTAAAGTTGGAGAAACTGACACCCGCCAGCCACCTGTGTGCAAAGCACGGTGGTAGAACCAGTCTCGCGTAAGCGTACGCGTAATGTCGGTCCGGGCCGCTTCATCCAACAATACCGCCGAACCAAAGTATGACATGCTGGTAAGCAGTATGACTTATATCGCCCACAACTCACTTGTGTTCTACTCGTGCATATAACATCAAACCATAAAACCTAGGCTCGGATGCCACTGTTGGGGAACGTAGTAATTTCAAAAAAATTCCTACGCACACGCAAGATCATGGTGATGCATAGCAACGAGATGGGAGAGTGTTGTCTACGTACCCTCGTAGACCGAAGCGGAAGCGTTGATGCAACGTAGAGGAAGTAGTCGTACGTCTTCCCGGTCCAACCGATCCAAGTACCGTTACTCCGGTACCTCCGAGTTCTTGGCACACGTTCAGCTCGATGACGCTCCCCGGACTCCGATCCAGCAAAGCTTCGGGGAGGAGTTCCGTCAGCACGACGGCGTGGTGAGGATCTTGATGTTCAACCGTCGCAGGGCTTCGCTTAAGCACTGCTACAATATGACCGAGGTGGAATATGGTGGAGGGGGGCACCGCACACGGCTAAGGAACGATCACGAAGATCAACTTGTGTTCCTCTGGGGTGCCCCTGCCTCCGTATATAAAGGCTCAAGGGGGGGTGCGGCCGGCCTAGGAGAGGCGCGCCAGGAGGAGTAGGATTCCTACTCCTAGTTGGACTAGGTTTCCTCCTTTCCTAGTCCAACTAGGAGAAGGGGGGAAAGGGGGGAAGAGGGGAAGGAAGGGAGAGAGGGGCCGCGCCCCAAACCCCTTGTCCAATTCGGACTGGGCTTGGGAGGGGCGCGCGCCACCTCCTGGTCCTTTCCACTAAGGCCCATTGCTTCTTCCTCGTATTCCCGTAACTCCCCGGTACCTCCGAAAATACCCGAATCATTCGGAACCTTTCCAATGTCCGAATATAGTCGTCCAATATATCGATCTTTACGTCTCGACCATTTCGAGACTCCTCGTCATGTCCCCGATCTCATCCGGGACTCCAAACTCCTTCGGTACATCAAAACTTATAAACTCATAATATAACTATCATCGAAACCTTAAGCGTGCGGACCCTACGGGTTCGAGAACAATGTAGACATGACCGAGACATGTCTCCGGTCAATAACCAATAGCGGAACCTGGATGTTCATATTGGCTCCCACATATTCTACGAAGATCTTTATCGGTCAGACCGCATAACAACATACGGTGTTCCCTTTGTCATCGGTATGTTACTTGCCCGAGATTCGATCGTCGGTATCTCAATACCTAGTTCAATCTCGTTACCGGCAAGTCTCTTTACTCATTTCGTAATACATCATCTCGCAACTAACTCATTTAGTTGCAATGCTTGCAAGGATTATGTGATGTGCATTACCGAGAGGGCCCAGAGATACCTCTCCGACAATCGGAGTGACAAATCCTAATCTCGAAATACGCCAACCCAACATGTATCTTTGTAGACACCTGTAGAGCTCCTTTATAATCACCCAGTTACGTTGTGACGTTTGGTAGCACACAAAGTGTTCCTCCGGCAAACGGGAGTTACATAATCTCATAGTCATAGGAACATGTATAAGTCATGAAGAAAGCAATAGCAACATACTAAACGATCGCGTGCTAAGCTAATGGAATGGGTCAAGTCAATCACATCATTCTCCTAATGATGTGATCCCGTTAATCAAATAACAACTCTTTGTCTATGGTTAGGAAACATAACCATCTTTGATTAACGAGCTAGTCAAGTAGAGGCATACTAGTGACACTCTGTTTGTCTATGTATTCACACATGTATTATGTTTCCGGTTAATACAATTCTAGCATGAATAATAAACATTTATCATGAAATAAGGAAATAAATAATAACTTTATTATTGCCTCTAGGGCATATTTCCTTCAGTCTCCCACTTGCACTAGAGTCAATAATCTAGTTCACATCGCCATGTGATCTAACATCAATAGTTCACATCTTTATGTGGTTAACACCCATAGTTCACATCGATATGTGACCAACACCCAAAGGGTTTACTAGAGTCAGTAATCTAGTTCACATCGCTATGTGATTAACACCCAAAGAGTACTAAGGTGTGATCATGTTTTGCTTGTGAGATAATTTTAGTCAACGGGTCTATCATATTCAGATCCGTAAGTATTTTGCAAATATCTATGTCAACAATGCTCTGAACGGAGCTACTCTAGCTAATTGATCTCACTTTCAATATGTATCTAGATCGAGACTTAGAGTCATCCAGATCTGTGTCAAAGCTTGCATCGACGTAACTCTTTACGACGAACCTTTTGTCACCACCATAATTGAGAAATATTTCTTTATTCCACTAAGGATAATTTTGACCGTTGTCCAGTGATCTACTCCTAGATCACTATTGTACTCCCTTGCCAAAAACAGTGTAGGGTATACAATAGGTACACAGCATGGCATACTTTATATAACCTATGATTGAGGCATAGGGAATGACTTTCACTCTCTTTCTATCTTCTGCCGTGGTCGAGCTTTGAGTCTTACTCAATTTCACACCTTGTTACACAGGCAAGAACTCTTTCTTTGACTGTTCCATTTTGAACTACTTCAAAATCTTGTCAAGGTATGTACTCATTGAAAAAACTTATCAAGCGTCTTGATCTATCTCTATAGATCTTGATGCTCAATATGTAAGCAGCTTCACCGAGGTCTTTCTTTGAAAAACTTCTTTCAAAACACTCCTTTATGCTTTGCAGAATGATTCTACATTATTTCCGATCAACAATATGTCATTCACATATACTTATCAGAAATGTTGTAGTGCTCCCACTCACTTTCTTGTAAATACAGGCTTCACTGCAAGTCTGTATAAAACTATATGCTTTGATCAACTTATCAAAGCATATATTCCAACTCCGAGATGCTTGCACCAGTCCATAGATGGATCGCTGGAGTTTGCATATTTTGTTAGTACCTTTAGGATTGACAAACCTTCTAGTTGCATCATATACAACTCTTCTTTAATAAATCCATTAAGGAATGCAGTTTTGTTTATCCATTTGCCAGATTTCATAAAATGCGGCAATTGCTAACATGATTCGGACAGACTTAAGCATAGATACGAGTGAGAAACTCTCATCGTAGTCAACACCTTGAACTTGTCAAAAACTTTTTTTGTGACAATTCTAGCTTTGTAGATAGTAACACTACTATCAGCGTCCGTCTTCCTCTTGAAGATCCATTTAATCTCAATGGCTCGCCGATCATTGGGCAAGTCAATCAAAGTCCATACTTTGTTCTCATACATGGATCTCATCTCAGATTTCATGGCCTCAAGCCATTTACCGGAATCTGGGCTCATCATCGCTTCCTCATAGTTCGCAGGTTCGTCATGGTCAAGTAACATGACCTCCAGAATAGGATTACCATACCACTCTGGTGCGGATCTCACTCTGGTTTACCTACGAGATTCGGTAGTAACTTGATCTGAAGTTACAGGATCATCATCATTAGCTTCCTCACTAATTGGTGTAGTAGTCACAGGAACAGATTTCAGTGATGAACTATTTTCCAATAAGGGAGAAGGTACAATTACCTTATCAACTTTTCTACTTTCCTCCCACTCACTTCTTTCGAGAGAAACTCCTTCTCTAGAAAGGATCCATTCTTAGCAACGAATGTCTTGCCTTCGGATCTGTGATAGAAGGTGTACCCAACTGTCTCCTTTGGGTATCCTATGAAGACATATTTCTCCGATTTGAGTTTGAGCTTATCGAGATGAAACTTTTTCACATAAGCATCGCAACTCCAAACTTTAAGAAACGACGGCTTAGGTTTCTTGCCAAACCATAGTTCACACGATGTCGTCTCAACGGATTTAGATGGTGCCCTATTTAACGTGAATGTAGCTGTCTCTAATGCATAACCCCAAAACGATAGTGGTAGATCGGTAAGAGACATCATAGATCGCACTATATCTAATAAAGTACGGTTATGACGTTCGGACACACCATTACACTATGGTGTTCCAGGTGGCGTGAGTAGTGAAACTGTTTCACATTGTTTTAATTGAAGGCCAAACTCGTAACTCAAATATTTGACCTCTGCGATCATATCGTAGAAACTTTTATTTTCTTGTCACGATGATTTTCCACTTCACTCTAAAATTCTTTGAACTGTTCAAATGTTTCAGACTTATGTTTCATCAAGTAGATATCCCCATATCTGCTCAAATCATCTGTGAAGGTCAGAAAATAATGATACCTGCTGCAAGCCTTAATATTCATCGGACCACATACATCAGTATGTATGATTTCCAACAAATCTATTGCTTGCTTCATTGTTCCGGAGAACGGCGTTTTAGTCATCTTGCCCATAAGGCATGGTTCGCAAGCATCAAGTGATTCATAATCAAGTGATTCCAAAAGCCCATCAGCATGGAGTTTCTTCATGCGCTTTACACCAATATGACTTAAACGGCAGTGCCACAAATAAGTTGCACTATCATTATTAACTTTGCATCTTTTGGTTTCAATATTATGAATATGTGTATCACTACGATCGAGATCCAACGAACTTGTTTCATTGGGTGTATGACCATCGAAGGTTTTATTCATGTAAACAGAACAACAATTATTCTCTGACTTTAATGAATAACCGTATTGCAATAAACATGATCAAATCATATTCATGCTCAACGCAAAAACCAAATAACACTTATTTAGGTTCAACACTAATCCCGAAAGTATAGGGGAGTGTGCGATGATGATCATATCAATCTTGGAACTACTTCCAACACACATCGTCACTTCACCCTTAACTAGTCTCTGTTTATTCTGCAACTCCTGTTTCGAGTTACTACTCTTAGCAACTGATCCAGTATCAAATACTGAGGGGTTGCTATAAACACTAGTAAAGTACACATCAATAACATGTATATCAAATATACTTTTGTTCACTTTGCCATCCTTCTTATCCGCCAAATACTTGGGGCAGTTCTGCTTCCAGTGACCAGTCCCTTTGCAGTAGAAGCACTTAGTCTGAGGCTTAGGACCAGACTTGGGCTTCTTCACTTGAGCAGCAACTTGCTTGCTGTTCTTCTTGAAGTTCCCCTTCTTCCCTTTGCCCTTTTCTTGAAACTAGTGGTCTTGTTAACCATCAACACTTGATGTTTTTCTTGATTTCTACCTTCGTCGATTTCAGCATCACGAAGAGCTTGGGAATTGTTTCCGTTATCCCTTGCATATTATAGTTCATCACGAAGTTCTACTAACTTGGTGATGGTGACTAGAGAATTCTGTCAATCACTATTTTATCTGGAAGATTAACTCCCACTTGATTCAAGCGATTGTAGTACCCAGACAATCTGAGCACATGCTCACTAGTTGAGCGATTCTCCTCCATCTTTTAGCTATAGAACTTGTTGGAGACTTCATATCTCTCAACTCGGGTATTTGCTTGAAATATTAACTTCAACTCCTGGAACATCTCACATGGTCCATGACGTTCAAAACGTCTTTGAAGTCCCGATTCTAAGCCGTTAAGCATGGCGCACTAAACTATCAAGTAGTCATCATATTGAGCTAGCCAAACGTTCATAACGTCTGCATCCGCTCCTGCAATAGGTCCGTCACCTAGCGGTGCATTAAGGACATAATTCTTCTGTGCAGCAATGAGGATAAACCTCAGATCACGGATCCAATCCTCTTCTTTGCTACTAACATTTTTCAACACAATTTTCTCTAGGAACATACCAAAATAAACATATGAAAGCAACAACGCGAGCTATTGATCTACAACATAGATATGCTAATACTACCAGGACTAAGTTCATGATAAATTAAAGTTCAATTAATCATATTACTTAAGAACTCCCACTTAGATAGACATCCCTCTAATCCTCTAAGTGATTACGTGATCCAAATCAACTAAACCATGTCCGATCATCACGTGAGATGGAGTAGTTTCATTGGTGAACATCACTATGTTGATCATATCTACTATATGATTCATGCTCGACCTTTCGGTCTCCGTGTTCCGAGGCCATATCTGTATATGCTTGGCTCGTCAAGTATAACCTGAGTATTCTGCGTGTGCAACTGTTTTGCACCCGTTGTATTTGAACGTAGAGCCTATCACACCCGATAATCACGTGGTGTCTCAGCTCGAAGAACTTTCGCAACAGTGCATACTCAGGGAGAACACTTCTTGATAATTAGTGAGAGATCATCTTATAATGCTACCGTCAATCAAAGCAAGATAAGATGCATAAAAGATAAACATCACATGCAATCAAAATATGTGACATGATATGGCCATCATCATCTTGTGTCTTTGATCTCCATCTCCAAAGCATCGTCATGATTTCCATCGTCACCGGCATGACACCATGATCTCCATCATCTTGATCTATATCAATATGTCATCACATGGTCGTCTCGCCAACTATTGCTCTTGCAACTATTGCTATCGCATGGCGATAAAGTAAAGCAATTATTTGGCGCTTGCATCTTATGCAATAAAGAGACAACCATAAGGCTTTTGCCAGTTGTCGATAACTTCAACAAAACATGATCATCTCATACAACAACTTATATCTCATCACGTTTTGACCATATCACATCACAACATGCCCTGCAAAAACAAGTTAGACGTCCTCTACTTTGTTGTTGCAAGTTTTACGTGGCTGCTACGGGCTTAAGCAAGAACCAATCTTACCTACGCATCAAAACCACAACGATAGTTTGTCAAGTTGGTGCTGTTTTAACCTTCGCAAGGACCGGGCGTAGCCACACTCGGTTCAACTAAAGTTGGAGAAACTGACACCCGCCAGCCACCTGTGTGCAAAGCACGGTGGTAGAACCAGTCTCGCGTAAGCGTACGCGTAATGTCGGTCCGGGCCGCCTCATCCAACAATACCGCCGAACCAAAGTATGACATGCTGGTAAGCAGTATGACTTATATCGCCCACAACTCACTTGTGTTCTACTCGTGCATATAACATCAAACCATAAAACCTAGGCTCGGATGCCACTGTTGGGGAATGTAGTAATTTCAAAAAAATTCCTACACACACGCAAGATCATGGTGATGCATAGCAACGAGATGGGAGAGTGTTGTCTACGTACCCTCGTAGACCGAAGCGGAAGCATTGATGCAACGTAGAGGAAGTAGTCGTACGTCTTCCCGGTCCAACCGATCCAAGCACCGTTACTCCGGTACCTCCGAGTTCTTGGCACACGTTCAGCTCGATGACGCTCCCCGGGCTCCGATCCAGCAAAGCTTCGGGGAGGAGTTCCGTCAGCACGACGGCGTGGTGAGGATCTTGATGTTCAACCGTCGCAGGGCTTCGCTTAAGCACTGCTACAATATGACCGAGGTGGAATATGGTGGAGGGGGGCACCGCACACGGCTAAGGAACGATCACGAAGATCAACTTGTGTTCCTCTGGGGTGCCCCTGCCTCCGTATATAAAGGCTCAAGGGGGGTGCGGCTGGCCTAGGAGAGGCGCGCCAGGAGGAGTAGGATTCCTACTCCTAGTTGGACTAGGTTTCCTCCTTTCCTAGTCCAACTAGGAGAAGGGGGGAAAGGGGGGAAGAGGGGAAGGAAGGGAGAGAGGGGCCGCGCCCCAAACCCCTTGTCCAATTCGGACTGGGCTTGGGAGGGGCGCGCGCCACCTCCTGGTCCTTTCCACTAAGGCCCATTGCTTCTTCCTCGTATTCCCGTAACTCCCCGGTACCTCCGAAAATACCCGAATCACTCGGAACCTTTCCAATGTCCGAATATAGTCGTCCAATATATCGATCTTTACGTATCGACCATTTCGAGACTCCTCGTCATGTCCCTGATCTCATCCGGGACTCCAAACTCCTTCGGTACATCAAAACTTATAAACTCATAATATAACTATCATCGAAACCTTAAGCGTGCGGACCCTACGGGTTCGAGAACAATGTAGACATGACCGAGACATGTCTCCGGTCAATAACCAATAGCGGAACATGGATGTTCATATTGGCTCCCACATATTCTACGAAGATCTTTATCGGTCAGACCGCATAACAACATACGGTGTTCCCTTTGTCATCGGTATGTTACTTGCCCGAGATTCGATCGTCGGTATCTCAATACCTAGTTCAATCTCATTACCGGCAAGTCTCTTTACTCGTTTCGTAATACATCATCTCGCAACTAACTCATTTAGTTGCAATGCTTGCAAGGCTTATGTGATGTGCATTACCGAGAGGGCCCAGAGATACCTCTCCGACAATCGGAGTGACAAATCCTAATCTCGAAATACGCCAACCCAACATGTACCTTTGTAGACACCTGTAGAGCTCCTTTATAATCACCCAGTTACGTTGTGACGTTTGGTAGCACACAAAGTGTTCCTCCGGCAAACGGGAGTTACATAATCTCATAGTCATAGGAACATGTATAAGTCATGAAGAAAGCAATAGCAACATACTAAATGATCGCGTGCTAAGCTAATGGAATGGGTCAAGTCAATCACATCATTCTCCTAATGATGTGATCCCGTTAATCAAATAACAACTCTTTGTCTATGGTTAGGAAACATAACCATCTTTGATTAACGAGCTAGTCAAGTAGAGGCATACTAGTGACACTCTGTTTGTCTATGAATTCACACATGTATTGTGTTTCCGGTTAATACAATTCTAGCATGAATAATAAACATTTATCATGAAATAAGGAAATAAATAATAACTTTATTATTGCCTCTAGGGCATATTTCCTTCAGATACTTGGTAGATGAGAAGGCTGGCAAGGTCGGTAGAAGTATATTGGATATACATTGTGTTAATGTGTACTTTACTAGTACTCCTAGTAGCACCAGGGTATTAGATACCGGTTCGGTTACTAAGTGTTAGTTACTCGAAATAAAAGCTACGGAATAAACAGAGACTACCTAAAAGGTGAGATGACGATATGTGTTGGAAGTATTTCCAAGGTTGATCAAATATCGTACGCTCCCTCTACCATCAAGATTGGTGTTTGCGTTGAGCATAGACATGATTGGATTATGTCTATCGCAATACGGTTATTCATTTAAGGAGAATAATGGTTACTCTGTGTATTTGAATAATACCTTCAATGGTCTTGCACCTAAAATAAATGGTTTATTGAATCTCGATCGTAGTGATACACATGTTCATGCCAAAAGATATAAGATAGTAATGATAGTACCACCTACTTGTGGCACTGCCACGTAAGTCATATCGGTATAAGACGCATGAAGAAGCTCCATGTTGACGGATCTTTGAGCTCACTCGTTTTTGAAAAGTTGAGACATGCGAACCATGCCTGTTGGTGTATATGCATGAAGAAACTCCATGCAAATGGACCGTTTGGACTCACTTGATTTTGAATCACTTGAGACATGCAAATCATACCACATGGGCAAGATGACTGAAAGCCTCGTTTTCAGTAAAATGGAACTAGAAAGCAACTTGTTGGAAGTAATACATTTTGATGTGTGCAGTCCAATGAGTGCTGAGGCATGTAGTGGATATCGTTATGTTCTTACTTCACAGATGATTTGAGTAGATGTTGAGTATATTTACTTGATGAATCATGAGTCTGAATTATTGAAAGGTTCAAGTAATTTCAGGGTGAAGTTGAAAGATCGTCGTGACAAGAGGATAAAATGTCTATGATATGATCATAGAGATGAATATCTGAATTACGAGTTTGGCACAGAATTAAGACATTGTGGAAATTGTTTCACAACTAATACAGCCTGGAACACCATAGTGTGATGGTGTGTCCGAACATCATAACTGCACCCTATTGGATATGATGCATACCATGATGTCTCTTATCGAATTACCACGATAGTTTATGGGTTAGGCATTAGAGACAACCACATTTACTTTAAATAGGGCACCACGTAGTTCCGATGAGATGACACCATATGAACTATGGTTTAGAGAAACCTAAGCTGTCATTTCTTAAAAGTTTGGGGCTGCGACGCTTATGTGAAAAAGTTTTAGGCTGATAAGCTCGAACCCAAAGCGGATAAATGCATCTTCATAGGACACCCAAAACATTTGGGTATACCTCCTGTCTCAGATCCGAAAGCAATAAGGGATTGTTTCTAGAATCGGGTCCTTTCTCGAGGAAAAGTTTCTCTCGAAGGAATTGAGTGGGAGGATGGTGGAGACTTGATGAGGTTATTGAACCATCACTTCAACTAGTGTATAGCAGGGCACAAAGAGTTGTTCCTGTGGCACCTACACCAATTGAAGTGGAAGCTTATGATATTGATCATGAGACTTCGGATCAAGTCACTCCCAAACCTCGTAGGATGACAAGGATGCGTACTACTTTAGAGTGGTACGTAATCCTGTCTTGGAAGTCATGTTGCTAGACAACAATGAACCTACGAGCTATGGAGAAGCAATGGTGGGCCCGGATTCCGATAAATGGCTCGAGGCCATAAAATCCGAGAGAGGATCCATGTATGAAAACAAAGTGTAGACTTTGGAAGAACTACTTGATGGTCGTAAGGCTGTTAGGTACATATGGATTTTAAAAGGAAGACGGACAATGATGGTAAGTATCACCATTAAGAAAGCTCAACTTGTCGTTAAGATGTTTTCCGACAAGTTCAAGGAGTTGACTACGATGAGACTTTCTCACTCGTAGCGATGCTAAGAGTCTGTTGGAATTATATTAGCGATTACTGCATTATTTATGAAATCTTGCAGATAGGATGTCAAAACATTGTTTCCTCGACGATTTTCTTGAGGAAAGGTTGTATGTGATACAACCGGAAGGTTTTGTCAATCCTGAAAGATGCTGATAAGTATGCAAAGCTCCAGCAATCCTTCTAAGGACTGGAGTAAGCATCTCGGAGTTGGAATGTATGCTTTGATGAGATGATCAAAGATTTTGTGTGTATACAAAGTTTATGAGAAACTTGTATTTCCAAAGAAGTGAGTGGGAGCACTATAGAATTTCCGATGAGTATGTGTAGTTAAGATGTTGTTTATCGGAAATGATGTGAATTTCTAGAAAGCATGCAGAGTTATTTGAAAAGTGTTTTTCAATGGAAAGCCTGGATTAAGCTACTTGAACGTTGAGCATCAAGATCTATAAGGATAGATCAAAATGCTTAATGGTACTTTCAAATGAGCACATACCTTGACATGATCTTGAAGGTGTTCAAGATGGATCAGTCAAAGAAGGAGTTCTTGCCTGAGTTGTAAGGTATGAAGTTAAGACTTAAAGCTCAACCACGGCAGAAGAAAGAGAAAGGACGAATGTCGTCCCCTATGCTTTTTTCATAGGCTCTATACGGTATGCAATGCTGAGTACCGCACTTGATGTGTGCCTTACCACATGTCTGGCAAGAGGGTACAAAGGTGATCCAGGAGTGGATCACCAGATAGCGGTCAAAATTGTCCTTGGAGTAATAAGGACATATTTCTCGATTATGGAGGTGATAAAGAGTTCGGTGTAAAGGGTTACATCGATGCAAGCTTTAACACCTATCCGAATGACTCTGAGTAGCAAACCGGATACGTATAATGGAGCAACCATTTGGAATAGCTCCAAGTGGAGCGTGGAAGCAGCATTTATAATATGACCTAGAGATTTGCGAAGTACATACGGATCTGAATGTTGCAGACCCGTTGACTAAAACCTCTCTCACAAGCAAAACATGATCAAACCCAGAACTCATTGAGTCTTAATCACATGATGATGTGAACTAGTTTAGTGACACTAGTAAACTCTTTGGATGTTGGTCACATGGCGATGTGACCTGTGAGTGTTAATCACATGGCGATGTGAACTAGATTATTGACTCTAGTGCAAGTGGGAGACTGTTGGAAATATGCCCTAGAGGCAATAATAAATTGGTTATTATTATATTTCCTTGTTCATGATAATCGTTTATTATCCATGCTAGAATTGTATTGATAGGAAACTCAGATACATGTGTGGATACATAGACAACACCATGTCCCTAGTAAGCCTCTAGTTGACTAGCTCGTTGATCAATAGATGGTTACGGTTTCCTGACCATGGACATTGGATGTCGTTGATAATGGGATCACATCATTAGGAGAATGATGTGATGGACAAGACCCAATCCTAAGCCTAGCACAAGATCATGTAGTTCGTTTGCTAAAGCTTTTCTAATGTCAAGTATCATTTCCTTAGACCATGAGATTGTGCAACTCCCGGATACCGTAGGAGTGCTTTGGGTGTGCCAAACGTCACAACGTAACTGGGTGGCTATAAAGGTACACTACAGGTATCTCCGAAAGTGTCTGTTGGGTTGGCACGAATCGAGACTGGGATTTGTCACTCCGTGTGACGGAGAGGTATCTCTGGGCCCACTCGGTAGGACATCATCATAATGTGCACAATGTGATCAAGGAGTTGATCACGGGATGATGTGTTACGGAACGAGTAAAGAGACTTGCCGGTAATGAGATTGAACAAGGTATCGGGATACCGACGATCGAATCTCGGGAAAGTATCGTACCGCTAGACAAAGGGAATTGTATACGGGATTGATTAAAGTCCTTGACATCATGGTTCATCCGATGAGATCATCGTGGAGCATGGGGGAGCCAACATGGGTATCCAGATCCTGCTGTTGGTTATTGACCGGAGAACGTCTCGGTCATGTCTGCATGGTTCCCGAACCCGTAGGGTCTACACACTTAAGGTTCGATGACGCTAGGGTTATAGGGAATAGATATACGTGGTTAATGAATGTTGTTCGGAGTCCCGGATGAGATCCCGGATGTCACGAGGAGTTCCGGAATGGTCCGGAGGTAAAGATTTATATATGGGAAGTCCTGTTTTGGTCACCGGAAAAGTTTCGGGTTTTATCGGTAACGTACCGGGACCACCGGGAGGGTCCCGGGGGTCCACCAAGTGGGGCCACAAGCCCCGGAGGGATGCATGGGCCAAGTGTGGGAGGGGACCAGCCCCAGGTGGGCTGGTGCGCCCCCCCACCAAGGCCCAAGGCGCAAGGGAGAGGAGAAGGGGGCAAACCCTAGGGAAGATGGGCCCTAAGGCCCACCCTGGTGCGCCTCCCCCTCTCCCCTCCCCTTGGCCGCCCCTAGATGGGATCTAGGGGCTGCCGCCACCACTAGGGAGGGAACCCTAGGTGGGGGCGCAGCCCCTCCCCTCCCCCTATATATAGTTGAGGTTTGGGCTGCCCAATACACACGAGTTCCTCTCCTCTTGCTGGCGCAGCCCTACCTCTCTCCCTCCTCATATCTCGCGGTGCTTGGCGAAGCCCTGCTGGATCACCACGCTCCTCCACCACCACCACGCCGTTGTGCTGCTGCTGGATGGAGTCTTCCTCAACCTCTCCCTCTCTCCTTGCTGGATCAAGGCATGGGAGACGTCACCGGGCTGTACGTGTGTTGAACACGGAGGTGTCGTCCGTTCGGCACTAGGATCATCGGTGATTTGGATCACGACGAGTACGACTCCATCAACCCCGTTCTCTTGAACGCTTCCGCTTAGCGATCTACAAGGGTATGTAGATGCACTCTCCTTCCCCTCGTTGCTGGTCTCTCCATAGATAGATCTTGGTGACACGTAGGAAAATTTTGAATTTCTGCTACGTTCCCCAACAATTTCAACATATGACAGCGGTCCGCTGTTCAGCTATATGTCGGTTTATATCACGGTCAAATATGGAGAATCTCAAGCCAACTCCTCGAGTCGCCTTGAGACTCGGGGGCTACAATGATATGACTCAGCAAATGTTGTCGGTTTTCAGTAAAGTCAAGAACCCCAAGACGTTGGAGGGAAAGATAACCCGGTCCCGGAGGCTACTACCATATTGATGAAATTTTAAAGGCCGTCTGCAAAATTCCGGTTCAAAATGAAGAATGCCGGTTTAAGATCCGGTTCAAGGGAAATCTGTTCTCCCACAAAGCTCTGAAGCTTTCAAATCCGGTTTAAGAATTTCCGGTTCAAAAAAGAATTAACTTCTCGCAAGTTCGAGTTTAAAGGCCATCATAAAATTTTCGGCTGAAAATGAAGATTCCGGTTCAAAATCCGGATCAAGGGAAAGATGTCTCCCATAAAGCATTGAAGCTCTTAATATCCGGTTTAACATCCAGTTCAAGAAGAAATATCTCTCGCAAAGTTTGAGTTCTCAGAAAAGTTAAAGGTTGCTGAAGAGGACCTATTGCCATGATGCGCGGTTCAAATATGGGTTATCTTGCCTTATTGTCTTATCATATTATTGATCACATGGGGGCTTTTGTTTATAAAGCGGAGTTCTGATTACATATTGATCCGTCTATCAAGCTAATATTATCATAAGAGCACAGCTCTGGTTACTTCGGTAATCCGGCTATCAAGCCAATATTATCAAAAGGGGCCAAAGAGAGTCTGTTGCACAGCACAACTCAAACATGGGTATTCCTTGAGCACAGCTCACAATATCACTTGGGGGCTATGTTCGAACCATAGTCACACCTCTTGATAGGCTTAAAGCCACCAGGGAAATCACTTGGGGGCTCTGGTCATATCCGAACCACAGCTTATACCCTCTTGATCAGCATAAGGGCACCAGGAAAATCACTTGGGGGCTTGGTCGTATCCGAACCATAGCTACACCTCTTGATAGGCATAAGGCCACCAGGGAAATCACTTGGGGGCTATGGGTTCGAACCATAGTTACACCCCTTGATAGGCATAAGGGCACTAGGAAAATCACTTGGGGGCTTGGTCGTATTCGAACCATAGCTACACCTTTTGATCGGCGCAATGCCACAATTATGGCTACATGGGGGCTCTGGTCGTATCCGAACCATGGCTTAAACCCTCTTGATCATACATATACATCATCATATATTGCATCATACTTTGCATCATCATTACATCATCATAACATGTATCATATGTGCATGGATATACCGGCGTTCATTAACCCGGCTTGACTTTCAACGGCAAGTTGTCAGTACACGATCAAATTATAATCCGGAGACTATTAGCCCGATCTGGTTTTGACTCAAAGTCACCAGTATGGAATAAACCGGTGTTTATCACAACCCGGTACGGTTTTATCATAAACCGGCAAAATATGAGAGGAGTTATCAGTACTCAAGATTTGGGTTATTACCCTTACTACAAAAAGTTGGTAAACCAACGATGTGATTCAATGTCACAAGTACAATATATTTCATATTTGATTATTCTTAAGTGCAGCCTTGGTTATAAACCCGGGTTATATGTTGGGCATTATGACCCGTCCGGCGGTAAACCGCTAGGACACTTTAAACTTGTTGTATGCAGAAACAGGTTGAATAAAGCATAATTATAAATCACCGGCGTTTATTAAACCGGCCCGACGTGGGATTATAAGTCGTCAGTATATATTTGGATTGCGCCATTGGAATCAGGCGCTCATAAATCATTGGATTATATTGTTCAAATCTTCAAATAGCCAACATGGCTGGATTTTATTATGGTTATCAATAACCAGTATTATGATTAAGGTTTTCAAAGTCGCTTTAGCGCAATGGCTATTATATTATCAATGGATATGATTTATTCTATAATTGAAGGAATAGTCCCGAGTCGCTGCAGGCTTACGACCCGGCACTTGGGGGCTACATTATTCAAGTTGAGATTATGTCAAATATGCAAGTCTCATGTCGCTGCAAGCTAATGCAAAGTCATTTTTATTGGCCTTATTTAAGACCCGATTCATTACATTACAATGAGCCGATCCTTGGAGGCTACCAATTGCTCCTGTCAACAATTCAAGATACACAAGTTTTTATCCATTATATTGAAGGGTCCACTCCTCAGTTGGTAAAGCATAAAGCTCTTAACCTTGTGGATGTGGGTTCAAGCCCCATGATGGGAGTTACATCATATGATGTTATTTTCAATGAAGTATATATAAAGTCCCAGCTCAATATTATCTTACTGAGCCGACCCTTGGGGGCTACACGTTGATGTTCAAATTTACATGATCATATTTATAAAGTCCCTGCTCATTATTGCATAATGACCCGGCCCTTGGGGGCTACACTGGTTGAAGTTTTTTGAGCATCAGGCAAATTCAAGTCCTAGGTTGCTGCAAGCATGACAACCCGGCACTTGGGGGCTACATATGTGGAACACTCAGTTCTGACTAGTGATTGAGATGAACACACATGGATTTCTTCAAAGTGGTAATATTTATATTGAAGCAAGTCTTAAGTCATCACTTTGCTCTACTCAAGACTTGGGGGGCTATAGGGATTATGCATATAAAGGAGGAACGTCTTCAAATTATCAGTTTTGAGTAAATCAGGAAGATCAATTACATGACCCGGTGTCAACAATAATTATGACCCGGCATCGTCTGTTTTTTAACCCGGCAATTTTTGTAATGATAACCCGACAAGTTTTACATCTTCAAACCGGATGAATATCAGATGAGTATTTAAAGACCAATATTTCTTAAGCCGGCGCTTTGGAAGCCGACTCAAGTGGATTATTCTTCACAATATTTCTTAAGCCGGCGCTTTGGAAGCCGACTCAAGTGGATTATTCTTCACAATATTTCTCTGTGAGAAATCAATGTCAGCAAATTGAGTATGAAGCTGGCTTATTGGCCTGGATTTTCTAGAAGAAGGAAATGACAACGAATTAAGGATGATCAGGTGCCGGTTTACAAGAATTCTTAACCTGGAGCATAATCTGTCAAGTTTGTTCTTGTGTTTGTTTTACAGGATCAGTTTAACATGGATAAATCCAAATTAAACTGGGGGCTAATGTCGGGGATATACCCCATGGCGTAAACCGGCCGAAAGTATAACCCGACTGGACTTGGCGATTTACTTGAGATCCGGCTAACACTTGGCGGTTCACTGGCGACCCGCCCTGACCTGGTGGTTTACAAGCAACCCGCCTGGTCATTACGGCTCACTGGTGACCCGGCGGGCGGGTCAGATGGGTGACGAGGACCAAGGACCAGAAGGCCGGTTCACGTTTAATGGTGGGCCGGTTTATGAGGAAAGCACAAGAAATATTCCCTTACAAAGGAAGCAAGACTAGGACTCCACTTGTAATAGAGTAATCCTAATCCTAATAGGACTAGTCATGTAAACCGCCCCTTCAACATATATAAGGAGGGGCAGGACACCCCAAGAGGGACAAGATTCACAAGTTCCACAAGTTGGACAAGTTAGGTTTAGACAATAGCTCTCGAGATAGAGCACTCTTGTAACCGTGATCATTATCATCAATATCAAAGAAGCGGGATGTAGGCTTTTACCTCCACCGTGAGGGGCCGAACCTGGGTAAAACATCGCGTCTCTCGTCCCGCTCAACCTCTCTCAAGCTACCACATAGATGCGTTGGCCTCGCGACTAAGTCCTGACACTAAGGACATCTGCCGTGACAATTCCACGACAGCGACCGTGGTGCCACCACCATACTCAGGCAATGACTTCGATAGCGTCGTGGTTGCAGGCCATCAACTCGGCCCTTGGCTCCGTGCCGGAGTCCACTCGCCGGCCCATCACCCGGCCGTCCGTGCTCTTCGACGCCAAGGAGGCCGCCGACATCGACCTCCGCGCCATCCTTCCCATCGCCCTCTCTGGTGAGTGGTGACACCCCTCACCCCCACGGCCAGCTCTAACGATTTAAGCATACTTTTCCTTTGATGTCATGTTTCCTTAGCTCCCTGTTCACTTGAACAATGGTATATTTGTTCGCTAGTTCAAGCGCGTATTTCCTGTGGCAGCGACTCACTCATGGCGAATAACCAGCCCTTGGCACTGTCTTCTGTGTTCATGCACATGTGTTCCACAAGATCTGCGTTTGACAGTGCCCAGACGCTCCTCGACATGGTGCAGTCTAGCATGGAATGACGCCAGTTGTCCGCTGCACCACAAATAGCACATTCACTCGTTGTCGACATATTCCGATGTTGCAGGATGTCACCTGTTGGGAGAGAATGTTGTGCGAGGCGCCAAACAAATACCTTCAGTTTAGATGGTACTTGCATACCCCAAACCGATGACCATCCTTTGCGTTCAGCACTGCTATTTGACACATCTTCTACTTCCTCTAGCCAAGCTTCCCTGCCAGTTTTTATACGGAAAATCATGTTGTATGCTGATCGAACAGAGTACCTGCCTTTAGGATCTTCCGCCCATACCCAGAAGTCCTGAACTAGCCTCGTGCAGATCGGTATTTTTAGGATTGCCTCAGCGTCTACTGGGAGAAAGACCTGCCGAACCAAATCCTCCCGCCACGCTCCCATGCTATGATCTAATAATTCAGCCACTCTCCTCGGTGGGTTGGCCACTAGGGATGTCACGGGTTTTGAGAAACCTTCCCTAGGAATCCAGTTATGAGACCAGATTTCCTTGATGATCCATCTCCTATCTTCCTGATGATGCCTTGCTTCATAATGTTACGGCCATCTAAAATAGCACGCCATATTTGAGAAGGGCGAGACCCCAGCTCGGCCTCAAGAATTGATGTATTAGGGTAGTAGATGGCCTTTAGTAAACGTGCACTAAGTGAGTCCGGTTCCTGTAGCAATCGCCATGCCTGTCTCGACAGAAGAGCTAGGTTAAAAATCTCCATGTCACGGAAGCCCAAACCACCTAGACTCTTCGGTTTTGTCATCACATCCCAGGAGACCCCAGCATGGTCTTCTTTTTCCCTGTTTGCTGCCCCACCAGAATTGGCGAATGATAGAAGTAATGCTCTCACAAAGCCCCCTTGTCAGTCTAAAGCATGACATAGAGAACACCGGGATCGCTTGTGCCACCGACTTTATCAAGATCTCTTTCCCGGCAGCAGACATGAGTTTCTCCATCCACCCCTTGACCTTCTCCCAGACTCTGTCGCGAAGGTACTTGAAAGTGCCACTTTTTGACTGACCCACTTCAGTTGGCAAACCCAAATATTTCTCACTCAGAGACTCATTTTGCACATTGAGGCTATTTTTTACTCCTTGTTTGATCTGTTCAGGGCACCCCTTAC